>NW_026858150.1:0-101608 GCF_026571515.1 Ruditapes philippinarum
GATCTTTGAAGTCTTCAGTTACGTTTTAAGTCATCAATATATTTGGAGTATTATTCAACTTGGATATTAAGTGAATTATTGGAGCTTGGATTTTAAAATAAATTATTCTTGTGGATTTTATTGTGGGAATTTATTCTAAAGTGTTCTTGGATTTAACTTGGATTTAACTGTGCTATTCAAAAAGGACCATTCCAGGATCAGATTAGACATTTTAATTTTACATTTTTATTTGGACTTCAGGTATTTTTACACATAATTTGTTGTTTCAATTTTCTTTATTAATTTTTCTGTAATAAATTTGTTATATTGTAACAAGTTTGTTGCTGGCTTTTCTTTCTAGTTACGCCTGGCTCGTAACACATGTACCAGTAAAATATCAATCGATCTTTAATCTTTTCATGTAACCATAATTCACATACTTTATATTATGCAGAACGCTGATAAAAATGGAAAAATATGAAAATGGCCTCGATAGGAGGCATATTTGTATGGTATATATTTTGATATGTGTAAAAACTTGCTAAAACCATAAATAGTTTACTTTTGATTTTAAACATCCTGCATCAACCATCAAGGTACCAGTATCATGGTTTTGATGGAGATATGTTTGTATAAAACATTCCCATATCATTGAAATATTCCACATTTATAATCATTTTGTCTTTGAAAAGGTCACTGAAAGCATTATTAGGTATATCAAAAACAAACAAATCACATGCATTATTTACTTGGTAAATTATTTTCAAGAAATGATTTAATAGACTAAATAATAATTGTATTACCTAAAGTATTTTCAAGATGAGTGATTTAAATTATTGTCATGTCAACGAAATAAAATTCCTTAGATTTAATTATACCACAGAGTTTGAGCGTTCGTGGTCTTTTATGCACATGCACATGATAAAAGTGGCTGTGATTTACCTTCATTGCGTTAATTTAACATCTTTAGGGACATTTTCTATCACATTATTTATAAAAGATATACACATTACAAGAAAGGTTTTAGCAATAAATAGTAATAATTGCTAGTTAAGCGCATCATCCGATGTCTTTTTGAAATTAATATTCATATTGTGCCCATAAAATCTCGCAATACACACACTCCTAGCTAAATCGCGTCATAAAATAAAAATATAGATTTCATTTAGCCAAGGATAGTGCAATTGCCAAGGATGAAAAAGAACCATCAACTAAGTGTGTTTGGCAATGTTGTTGTTTTTTTGTTATTTGTCGATTGTCTTGGCTATAGATAAAATGTAGTTTATTTACAGAAATCGAGAATACAATATGAGAATTATACACATGTGTTTTTATCTTCCGGACATTTGCCGTTAATAAATAAATTTGTCTATGATAATGTGTTATGACATGTCATTTTCCTTGTAAAGGTAGATGAGGTCTAAATGATAGTGGACTTTGTAAAGTCATCAGGATCGCAGGGATTCAAATTATTGGTTCTTGGTCACGGTCCATGTTTCACAAGTCGTCTTTGCTTTTCATTTTTGTTTGTTGTTTTTCAATATCCATCCGAAGTTTCTATAGATAATTTGTATGCAAAGCAGGTTTGTCAGATTGTCTAATTATTAAACTTTTAAAAGTAGTAGTAATGAATTATTGTCCGGTGTAGTACAGATTGTATTAGTACAGTGCAAAAGTGTTTGGTGTCAACTTAATATCTTGAGTTAATACTAACAAGCGATGGCTGAAAAAAATGTGTCTAATGATAACAAGACCAACCGTTATTTCATGAGTTACGAAGAAAATTTTGAGAGTATTGATCTTCGACCATTAAGGGATTATTGTTAATAAAGTTATGTAATTGCAGTTACTGCAAAAAAAAAAAAAACATTTTAAAACTTATATAGAATAATGAGAAATAATAAATAAATTTAATAATAAAAATATATCAAAACGCATACAATATAAAAAAAACACACTTTTATAGCCATAAAAGAAAAACACACACAAAAAACACGGTTCATTCCCTATGCTACCTTTAAGTTCTGCCATATAAGTCCGTGTACTGAGTATACAAATGATATCAAATTGTTTCAGTGTACACCGTGTCTGATAAAATGAAAAATATTATATTTTTGAACAAAGCTCAGAATTTTAACAATTGCGCAATGTAAAAGTATATTAGCGAGTGATTGGTTATTTCAATAAACCTGAAACATTGTTTCATTGTTTCATGTTTAGATAGCACGAAAACTTTTATCCCAATCTTAGAGGTAATTTTCACAGCAATATATGTACTATTTATCATTGTATACACCATTGGCCTTGTTTATATAACTGGCCAGTCGTACAGCTACTATTTTCTACACGAAATCAATATTTAGTGTCCTTACTTTATATCATAGTAGTTAATCATTTAGTCGTAAATATAAGAGTTTAATGACTTTTATATTTGTGTGCTTGCATTTCTACATAAGAGATTGG
Organism: Ruditapes philippinarum; assembly: GCF_026571515.1. Lineage (NCBI taxonomy): Eukaryota > Metazoa > Mollusca > Bivalvia > Venerida > Veneridae > Ruditapes > Ruditapes philippinarum. The sequence continues at coordinate 2,443 of NW_026858150.1, forward strand.
TCGATGTTAAATCATATAACCATACACGAGAAGTGTCAAGCTAAACATTATAATACTAATGAATATTTTGCTATAATTCTGACGTAAGTACTGACATATATACATTCGTCTACTGGTACAAAAATATAAATATGTTTCATTGTACAGCTTTTCCTGAGATGACGAAAGTGGTACATATAATTACCTTTTGAATATAACAATATTTATGTATCCAGAGTATCAACACAGGAGTAACGAAAAGCAACATTTAATAATGACAAACGAATCGTTCTGATAATACACCAGGGGTCAGTATCTCGAAGCTATCGTTAGCATAACGGCTGTCGTAAGCCTTTCGTTAAGGCTTTTACTGGTATCTCGAAACTCGTAATTAACGAATAATCGTTAAAATGCCCAATTATTAACGGATGCGTGGAAGGTGTCGTATAGCTCTCGTTACTATCACTTTTGCACAAAAGGAAGAATACTTCGAATTTAAAATGCACAAACAATGAGAATTATATCACCTTATTGATAAAAATGATGAACCTACATAAATATGATATTTTATTTCTTTTTCTCACATATCAAACATATGTAAGAGCTCTTTTAGTTTACATGAAGATGTATATTTAAATGCAGATGAAAAAATTCATATAATAACTGAAGCATCGAAAGGAATAAACTCTGTAATGTGTAATTTTGCACAAGACAATATAAATAAATATTTGCATGTACATAATGTTAAAAACGTAACAAAATTCGGTACTTTAAACAGAATTATATTTCGAAAAGTTATCTGTGATTTAATGATTTAATGACATGACGAAAAATGCATTACGTTACGCTGCAAAAATCAGTACAACAGATAGGCATGAATATATAGAGGATATTTGTTTGTTTTGCATGTAAGATTGAACTATAATTTCACTGAGTGAACACCAGATGCAATATTTTCTCGAGTGGCGTAGCCACGAGTGAAAATATAATAGCTGGTGTTCACGAATGAAATATATTTCAATCTTATATGTAAAACAAATAAATTTTCTGTTTATTTATGCTTTTTAAGCGATTTTAAGTATTTTTTACTGATTTTGCCGCGTAACGTCGCGCATTCTCCTTTGTGAAGTCATCACATCATGACGTCACATCATCAATTTTGAAATATAGTTCTGTTAAATTTCTCTAATTTTGTTACATTTTTAACATGATGTATGGTTATATCGACTTTCTTTTCCTAAAGAAGCAAAATTTACGTATGACGGCATTCATTTCTGTCTGTTATTCCATTTAGTTTGATTTTCTTTTCATCCGCATTCAGATATAGTCCGGTTATATAAATTCACTAGTGGTTTATCATAGTATAATCATCTGATATATTACAATAAAACACAGGAAAGCATGAAATAAATGGAAATTTTGTTTGTTTAACGTAACAGAATGAAATATTTTGCTCTTACCAACACTAGCTTTTATATTTTTACTTGCTATATTTAAATTTGTAATACATAATCCTTTCTTAATCCTTTGTTAAAGACAAATATAAATGAACAGAAGATTATATAAAAATCTGGAAACAAAGTGATCCCTCGGAAGCATTTATCACAACAAAATTACAAGAGAACTGCAGACTCGGTTTGATTGAGTCTGTACATGAGGGATAATAAATAAGTTCCACATCCCTAACGCCCCCTAGCACTGGCTTGAGCGGTACTCAAAATTCTCAACACTTAATAGTGCTGGCATCAATGATCCCGAATGACCAGAAAAATATAACAACACTGAAGTGAACTTATTGAATATCCACTGAAAATAATATTTTTTAATATTAGACAGGTTGCATGACCTTATATAAACGGTTGTTTGTAAATATAACCCGAGCCGTCAGGCGAGGTTTATATTGCAAACAACCGTTTATATACGGCCATATAACCTGTCAGGAATATTTATAACGAATTTTTAAAGCTTCGAAATCGAACGTTCTTTTTAAAGAGTAAAAGTAAGATTTCCAGCTCGTGAAAATATATGGAAATTTATCATGTTTCGTGAACATATTCTATATTTCACTCAAACGAAAAATATCTTAATATTTCTTTAAAACTAAACCCATCATCGCTGTTGTTATTGTATCATCATCATTATCAAAGAAATAATCTTTGTCACTGGTATATATCGATTGTTTTTTTTAACTTACATAAGAAAAAAGAATTCTAGATTATTTATGGTGAGACCATTTGCATATACGAGTACATAATCCATTTATAAAGCGTTTACATTGTATACTAAGCAGAGTTAGTTATGGATTAAATTGAATCCTAATATGTTGTTTAAATAAACAGACTTCTATTATTCAAAATAGATATTATGACAACTGAATGTTCGCTATTCACATTCATTTAGATATTTGCAATTCCAATATTTCATCCATGAAAGCAACATTTTCAAGTTTGAATCTTGAGAGTGTACTTACACCCTGAAGCAACACGTTGCTGTAGCCTGAAAAATGTAAAAAATGAAAAAAGGAGGGTATTGGCAAGAATATTTGCTTTGACTTAGTAAAGTGTTTAAAAATCTGATTTCCACTTGCAGCCTTTGCTGCGCAATCGTCAGTCTATGGTCGTTTTCCCTCCGTCACTAGCCTTGTAGTTTCTATTTTAAGTTTTTACCTTTCAATAGTAATCACTTCAGTTTCATAGGAACTTTCAACATTTGCAGTTCTTCTTGGTTTAGGTTTTGTTACGACCATTTCTTCCTGCTTTAACACACTGTTCGCGGTATTTAAATGATTACATAATTCAATTGTTAATAACTAACGAGTAAGGAACGAACGATTGATTTACTATCGCTTTCGAGATACCCGAGCTAGTCTCTCGTTAACCAACCTTCCATCAATCGTTAGCACGTTCGTAAACGCAAATATAACGATAGCTTCGAGATACTAACCCCTGAACAATTATTACACAGTTACATTTTTTTTAAATATTTTTTAACCCAACTGTAACTGTTTTTCTGTCAGTTATTTGTACCAGCTTTATTTTTGTGTATACAACTACCCTTGTTATAAGTGCTGGTCAGTTGCTACACTTACTAGTTCTAACTCAACATGATATCTGTATCAAATTCCCACTTTTATATTTTATTCTGTCTCTTTGTTACGTGATATATTGTTGGTTTGAAACTATTACTTTGTTTAACATAGAGCAGAACTTAAATATTTGAATTTATATGCGTTGCTGTTTCTGTGAAATATACAAAAGCAAATGGACAATTGTCGTGTTTGAAGTTAGATGTAAATCAGTCATGATAATGACGCAATTCAGATTGATCAATAACATAACACGTATTAATGAACTTAACGAACCTTTCATTTCTACAGCTCATTAACAATAAGGTCAATTTACAGGCAAAGTGCATTAACATTTCTTGACTTAAAAAGTACAAAAGCGATGCAAAAATTGGTTCAAAGATAATCAAAGAGATACATCACTGATATTATATTTATATTATTACATATTGTGTGGGATAGGTAAATTAACAAGTATTACTTTTGTCTCTTTTAAACACGGTCATTTGCCGACCAGTAATTTTTTCTTTGTTTGCTTTGGTTGTACGTAACACTGACATAGTATATGTCATATGGCAACGTGTCTGCTTTGCTGGTGAAGGAAGACCCCAGGCGCCCTTCTGTGTATTATTTCAGGCACGAACGGGTACCTTAGTAGAACCACCAACGTTCCGGAAACAAGCTGGATAGCTTCCTCACATAAAATAACCCCAAGTCCCTGTCGGGATCCGAACCTACAGCGGTGAGGGTCACGTGACTTGAAATCAAATCCTTAACCACTTGGCCCCCGACGACCCAAAGCAGTCAGTTAACTGAAAGGATTTTTCTTGCTTTTGCTGCATACTTTCGACAATAAAAACAGTCAAAACTTTATATTCCAGTAATGCTGAAATAAGAATACTCTACCCTCTAGAAATCGAACCTGCTACATAAAATATAAATTGATAAGTTAGCAGGTACATTTTTTACAAAAGTATATCTACATTCACGCAATGCAACTATTATAGATCTATTATCGCATGTTATCCGTTATTTTAGATAATGCTTAAGTTACTTTTTTAAATAGTTCATGAACTTTTACTAAAATTGCACGAGTCTTATTTTACAGTAATTTAAGGCAGACCTATCATGGTGAACTCTTAAGTTGTTATAACTGCTCGCCAGTAATTACGTTCCTTGTTTAATTAACACGAAATCAACATACTTTTTGTTACTTGAAATATAGAAACTTTACATGCGCTAAAAATTACAAGTAAATATGAAACAAGATACAAAAGCAAATCGAAGCAAGTTAGTTGTAAATGATTAATGATAATGACGCCGTTCATATTGACTTAAAATATATGTATCAATGGACTTAACGAACCTTTTATTTCTACAGCCGATTAACAATGAGGCCATTTACTTTAGCGACTATTTAACCTATTTTGAAAATGTTTAAATGAAATTGTTTAATAAAACATGCAAAAAAGACACACTGCACTTTCATTCCCGTATAAAATAGAATTATTGATAATTTGAATGTTATCATTTCCATATAACATTTCATTTTACCAATAAAATGTTTTAAAGTGTACAATTATAAGTAAAGAAAAGCATATATTTTAAAAGCCAAGCTATACATTTGAACAGCACTAAATATTATTACATGAACACACACAAAACAACGAAAGAGTACAACAAATATTTGTCCAGAATATCAACAATTTCGTAACGGTAATGTTTTTTTTTTAAGTTTTGTTTCACATATTAAGTGCAGTTTAAGCAATTAAGGATCTTATAATTGACCATCTATTATTTTCATCATCTGTCAAATGTGTATTTCTACAGATATTCCATGCTAATTTCAAACTATTTTTAAAACCAATACATGTATGTAAAAAGTCTTTTCTCTTAGACAAATAAATATATCTTTTCAATTCTAGAAACAATATGTCATATTTAAAATCTTTAGTTTCTGTACCTTATATGAACGATTTACAACAAAGAACATCATCAAAATTATGTAAGTTTTCTCTAAGGTATTGAAATAAGCTTTGAGTTTCCTGACATTCCCAAAATAAATGTAAAAGTGTTGCTTCACAGCATTTACAAAAAGTACACATTTTATTGTCAACAATTTTCATTTTTAATAAACAAAAGTGAGTTTGTAGCTACAGTTCTATGAATAATTCTTGTTTAGAACCACTGAATATTTGAATCTTTAGAACATTTGAAAACATAACTATATATTAACTGCCAATAAATGTTATTATCTTTAAAAGATGTGTTCCACCTTTCTTGACTTGTAGGTATGTCTGAATTTTTAGCTATAATTTCATAAACATATTTCTTATTGTTTTTCATAGTTAAAATAGGTTTACCATAACAATTTATTATAGGATATTGTACATTAAGCAAATTGTTACTAATAAAAATATTTAACTTTTGCATGTACATTTTTACTGCCTGTTTTAAACTATGATAATGTAAAAGGTTCACAGGTTTACCTGTGACCTGTTCTAAATCTATCAAATCTACAAAGTATCCTGTTCATTTATAATATCTTTTACATATCTGATTCCTTTATTATATAATGTCTGAATGTAAATATATCTATCTCCTGCTAAAATGTTGTGAGTGTAAAAAAGTGGCATATGTAATACTTGCTCTATATTATCTAAACAAAGTTTATCTACAAACACCATATAAGCTTTTAAATCATCAATCCAGAAAGAATTTTTATTTTACTAATAACCAAATTACAAAACATCTTTCCAGTGTTAAAAAAATTATCAATATTAAACAATGTGTTTACTAGCTTATAACATTTACTTTTGCTATAACTAACATATCTTTTAAACCATCTTATCTTTTAACTATGTATATAACTATAAATATCAACCATGTTTAAACCACCTTCTATGTATGTTTTAATAAGTACTGATTGTTTTATTTTTGCCTTGCCTTGAGGCTTCCCAAATGAAATCATAAAATAAGTCATTAAGTGTTTTCGAAAATACAGTATTTGGTGTTGGTAGGCTTGTGAAACAGTGAGTAAATAAAGGAAGCAATATTGACTTTATAACAATTTTTTTTCCTTTTGGAGTTAATATTCTCTTTTTCCAGTGAATGATAATATTTTTTACTTTTTGAAGTTTTTCATTAAAATTAAAAAGTCAATCATTTTTTTCTATATCAACATCAAATATTAAACCTAACGATTGGAACTGAGTATCACCCCAAGTTAATTTCTATCTTGTCTTAATGGACCTAGTACTATATTTAAGAGAGCCTATCCAAATAACCTTAGTTTTGTCAACATTTATCTTTAATCCAGAAATTTCTGTAAACTTACTTCATAACTTTAAAGCAGTATTTAGAGATTTTTCTTGACCATCTAATAGAAGTGATGTATCATCTGCAAATTGATTAATTTTATATTCTTCCCCATCTATAATTATGTCTTTAACATCCTTACATTGTCTTACTTTTACTGCTTATATCTCTGCACATAAAATGAAAATATACGATTAAATTGGATCCCCTTGCCTACAACCTCGTCTAACTTAAACAAAAATTGGATATAAAACCATTTAATATGACACAAGTTTCAATATTATATAAAACAGAGATATCCTTTTCCTAAACATAGGACCGTAACGGTAATGTAACAGTAAATATATATAATGGCATACGGTGCGTAATTGCGCGGAGCTATTTTTGTTTACTATTTTTTTGTCCATGGGCCCGATTTTTCAATTAACCTCTTCGATTAACAGCTAAAATAAATCCGGAGTCAAAAACTTATTCCGATTTCTATTATATAATGTCAAATTTTGGTTTCCCCTTCGGTGATTCGGAGCATGTCATATTAATGAATGAGAACGGAAACAAATTATAAATTAATTTGAAAGCTATAGATAGGTAGATGACCTTAACATTTTAGTCCGATAATCTATTTAAAGACGTATTTTTAGTCTTAACGAAACGGCCATTCGTGTTGTGTTATGGTAATAAATAACGGACTGGAGAATTTTGCAGGAAACGAAATGCAAAAATATCAAACAATATATTGCGCTCTTCAATAATTTATCAAAAAAATAGAAGCCCATTTTTTACGAATCGAACTATATCATGTGTGCATTATTATCATTTTGAAATTGTCTTTTCCGTAAGTTTGTCCGGGTTATAGGTCCTTTCCTTTTTACTGCTTTGATTGCTCTTCTGACATTATTTTACTGTGAATATTTAAATCGACCCCAATGTTTCTTTAAATTTCTCTGTAAGAAGTTGATTCTATTTTCTTTGAAGGCAATCGGTTTTATGGTGGTTTTGAGGGATTGTTGATTTGCCGAATAGTGGGACATTATAACAACAGAAACTTTCGTCTGCAATTTGAACGTGAGGTTTAATTTTTTAGGCATGTTAACACAGAGGGTCTTAAAGCAATTCAACAAAATTGTATACTGATCTCCTAATAAAGCTATTAACAATTATTATCACTCTTTATATTTCGCCAATGTCAAGTAGCTTTTATAACTTTGACCCCCACGAACATGATGTAAGTGAATTTCCTCATACCTGTCTACACTTCAGGTAACAGTCTTCCATTACATTGATAAATAATGTATCATCATGTGAAAGTGTTTTTTTTGTGGCTTATTTACATATGAATTTTTATATTTACCATGATTAGTTGTTGATATTTGAAGAAAATGTGCAGACTTTTAGGTGAAAAATAATATGTACATAGTTTTATCATCTTATATTACTGACAACAGTAGTGACACTGTTGCAATACCGACTGTGCCGTATAAACGTTTCATATTAACGGAAACTTATAGCCAAATTTCAGAAAACTATTAAGCAATTACTTGAAGCAAACGTATTATTGTAAATGCTTTGTGAGGACCAAATCACTTTTGTTATTTTTGCTGGCCACTTATTAAGGTTACTTTTAATCTCGATAGAAAGGTCCTTTCCATACATTTCACTCGTTGTTACATGAAGTAAAGTCTGTTTGAAACCAGAGTGATTTGAAACTTATGTATTTGTACTTCTATGCGCTACCGTTCCAAGTATATGTGAAACAAGATACGAGTATAAAGTGTAAATGCGAGTTCAAATGAGATGTAAATGATTCACGATTGTGACGCAATTCATAGTGATCAATATCGTATATATAAATAAATTTTACGCACATTTCATCTCTTCAGCCCATTAGCAGAGGTCAGTTACACTTACATACACAGTTCATGAATACTTTATGAATTTAAAAGTACAATTATTATAGTACATGTGTTTATACGATAATATATTCTGTTTGAGGGGTGAATTAACAAACAAGAATTCGTCTTTTAAATACCATCAGGCGGCAAGCGTGGCAGATTAAATGCTTTTTCTTGCAATTGCATAATTTCTAGCAAAAAAACGTTACAACTTGATATGCCAGTGATGTTGAAATGAGAATACGTCCCTGTAGAAAATAAAACTGTATACTATATAACATAGTAATCGATCACTAGGCTATTCAAATTGTAAATAGTATTTATATTTATTTCTGTTGGCTGCTTGCTTTTCTGTATATGCGATTGACTGGTGATAATTATATTGGTTTTCGACAATTTGTACTTTGACTGATGTATTCTATTCATTTCGCAATAGATTGATGTTTTTGTTTAATCAAATATTTAGCTGTTTGGAATTGTTAGCCGTGATAAAGTTGTACAGGCGATAAAGATTCTAAAATAAAGATGTTTAAAAGTTTGAAATAAAAATAAACAAACGGACATACATCTAAGTAGGTTAAAGTGACACACTGTAAGCTAAAATACCAATTATTTTGACATGATAATATAGTGTCAAATGAGCACAAGTTGTACAATATCGTGTAAACATCTGCTACTATAATAAAGATAATTTTTTAAATCTTATCAACTTAAACTTTATTGCACACCAACGGTCAAATCTTAGATAAATGCTGGCTACTAGAAGAATCAGACAAATTGAATTTTCTCAATTCATAGCCTTTGAAAGTTGAAACAAAGTTTTCTTACCAATTGACAATTTAAATGCTGTAAATATGGAATTGTTCACCATGTCATAATTTTTCTTGTAATTCGGGTGTGACGCCCCTGCATGACTGCGTGTTTTAAAGTTCATCATATTAAAAACTTTGTACAGACTCATGTCCGCAAACATGATAAATAATGAATACAGTAATTGATTTCAAAAGGATTAGTGTGTGCAATGATTTATATTCATAATTATAAAGCATTGCCACTTTTATCATTTAGAATTCATTTTGGAAGTAAATACATATCCAACACAAAATGTTTACATATTTTCCCAACAATATTGCATGAATTTTATAGAAAACAATGTTGTTTTACGGGTAATTCATTCAACTGATTTGACCTACCTGGATGAAACACTTTTGTCATTTCTGAATCTTAAAATAACCATGCGATGCTTTTATTTCTATGATTGGATATACCACGTTAATCCCGGGTGGAAATACCTTGATTTTGATATTACGTTAACACATCAATGCCGCCCATAATATGAGCATAATAACTTTATTTTATTAATTTCATTTCAACTTTTATGTATGACGAACCCGTATAAAACAAAAGCACTGACTTTTACTTATAGTTCTCCAATCTTCGCAATATTTTAATAGTTTTACTAAAGGTATTATAAATTTGCTTGTCAAAAGTGATTTTATTTCACAGGAGAGCATATGATGTATGTGTTTGAATTGCCTATTGATTGCCTTGCATTGATAACACAATGTTGTTATAATTGCATGATGTTGTTTGTTTCAATTCCAAAAGATATTGTTGTTAGAAAATAAATCTTAATTATGTCAGACGACTTTCGCTTACGTCTACATCGATATTTGTAAAAGTTCTTGAAAGGCAATCTGACAAATGTTATCGGAATACAAAAGTAATAATTAAGTGTAATTTAATATATAAGCCATTACTCAAGAGATGTGTTTATTCTGTTTTGATTAATTTATTTCTTCTGTGTGTAGGTCATAATCGAACCTCCTGAGAGTTTCTTTTTTTGATAATATCTGTAATCAATACTAACTAAGATGTAAAAGTAAATGTATCAAGTTAAGCTTGTTCTAACCTTTGTTTGTGCCGAGTAGCTATGTAGCTAATATGTTCGGACAAATAATAATCGATTCCTTAGATTCAGTTACACTTAATGGTTACATTTGTTGCAATATATTTAATTTTGTCGAGTTTTGCGTTTTCTTTTCATTTATTTTTACACAGTAAATTATAATTACTACTTCAATGACATGAGTATTTTGGATCTGGTTGAATAGGTAATTGCTTGGATGAGTTCGAACATGGGTCATTTCGGATGAAAAACTAGGCCACAGGAGCTAAAAAAACCCAAAACTTTTAAACATTTTAATTGTCATATTTGTGACTCATTTGTCATCAAACTTGGTCAGGATGCTTGTCTAGGTAATTGCTCGAAGGAGTTCGAACATGGGTTATCTCGACTGAAAAACCCGGTCACAGGAGCTAAAAAATGAAAAATATTGTTAACACTCTAGTGGCTACTCTTTTCATCGAAATATCATGGAAATTGGTTGGAAGGTTTGTTTTGATGATTTCTAGGTTAAGTTTGAATATTGGTTACCTCGGTTCAAAAACAAGGTCACACCACCCAAATATTTAAAATCCTGGTGGTCATATTTTTGACTCAACTGTCATCAAGCTTGGTCAGGATGCTTGTCTACGTAATTTGTCGGAGAAATTTGAACTTGGGTCATCTCAGATGAAAAACTTGGTCACAGGAGCTAACAATAGAACAATCGTGTAAATACTCTAGTGGCTACTGTTTGATTTAAATATTCTGGGAATTGGTCTGAAAGGTTGCTCTGATGATTTCTAGGTGAAGTTTAAATATGGGTCACCTGTGGTCAAAAACTAGGTCACATCGCCCAAATATGGAGAAACCTTGCTAACACTCAAGTGGTCACATTAATGACTCAATCATTATGAAACTTGGTCAGGATGTTTCCCTAGGTAATTGCTTGTATGAGTTTAAACTTGGGCTGAAACTTCGGATGAAAAATTATGTCACAGGAGCTAAAACTAGAATAATCTTGTTAACACTCAGTGGCTACTGTTTTCATCCAAATATCCTGTTAACCGGTCTGAAAGTTTGTTTTTACGACTTCTAGGTCAAGTTTGAATATGGGTCACCATGGGTCAAAATCTAGGTCACACCGCCCAAATACGGAAAAACATTGTTGACACTCTAGCAGTCACATTTTTACTCAATTATCATCAAACGTGGTCAGGACGTTGTCCAGGTAATTGCTAAGATGAGTTTCATCATAGAGTCATCTCGGATAAAAAACTAGGTGGCAGAACCTAAAATTAAAAAGTTTTTGTGAACACTCTAGATCTAGTTTTAATATGGGTCACCTTGGGTCAAAATCTAGGGCACACTTTCCAAATATGTAAAACTCTGTTAAAACTCTAGTGGTCACAATTTCGACTCAATTGTCAAGATGCTCTGATGAGTTCGATTGGTCAGGTGAGCGATCTAGGACCATCTTGGCCCTCTTGTTTGTGTTGACAGCTGTTGCTTGTTCCTTCATTTTGTACACACCCCCACCTGTTCAAAGAAAAATGGTAATTCAAATATCGGCTGCGTCAGAATGTCTCTCTGTCTGACCGTTCGTCTGTAATATTTCGTGTTCGGTACATCTCAAGTCATTCATCAACGAATTTTGAAGAAAAAAATCATTTTAGTAATGAAGATAACGTGTTAAAGGCAACCAAAAGACTGCATCTTCAAAGATCAGGATCACACTGAAAGATAGAATTTCAACATTCTCAGATTGAGGACAAATTTTATATGCCCGCTTAATAGAATTGACATCAATCAATTGATTTTCAAATAACTTGGAAACGAACGTTAACCATAATAAGACACCAAGATCCCTACCTCCGCTGGTCAAGGGCACACTAAGAGAAAGAGATCAATAAAATTTGAGGTTCTTGTGAAACTTAAAATATAAATAGATAACTCCAAATTGAATCATTGTCAAATTATTTCCCTTAATGTGTCTTATTTTCATATAATAAATGCAGCTCCAACATGAATTTTAGCATTTATCACAATTTTGCACTGGAAGTCTAGATCCATACATCAAACTTTAGAAATAATGATATTGTGTGTTTCAATTAAGATTTCCTTAGATAAATATATACATTTTTGTAATTAAACAAATGTACTTCATTAACCGATTCTCATATAATATACAAACTGTATATTTGCCTTATTTAGAACACGCTTGAAGCTTCTTTATCGATAAAAGCAGCATATTTCCTGTCACTTCATAATTTACTTAATTCTCTATAAAGCACTGTCTTCAGAACAATCCAGCTTTAAATATGAAAATTGGAATTATTTCAAAACATTGAAACATCTGCAAAATATCAAGACGACATTAATTCAACATATATATGCGTGCGTTTACTATTGCAAAAACATTGTGTCTCCAAAAAGAAAATCATAGGCGGATCTGCGAAATAGAATTAAATGATGGGGGGGGGGGGCAAAGGTAACATATATATATATAGCTTATTTTGAATATTACATCTTTTACAAAAACGTACAGGAGTTAGTGGGCGTGTTCGAAGAAGTGACAAAGCTCATACCACAAGAGAAAAGAAATAAATGAAGCGCATTCAAATAAAAACACATAACGGTGCGGTTTGTCAAATAATGGATACTCTAAACAAAATATTTCATTGTACGACCTTTGGATAATTATGTACAATGAGACAAAACCACAAATGTATAATTTTCCAAATTAATCAAAACTTAATGCGGAAGACTGTCTGTCAAAGCCTATAAAATATAGTTTTTGTCAATAATTGTCCCAAAGACGCTAATCAGTTATCCAGTTGCAGTTACTTTATATATTTCAGGCTTGTTCTTTCAGTAATTGAATAGTGACGTGTTCACCTATGTGTCTTAATACAATTATTTGTTGTTGGTGTAATTTTTCATCATTAATCGAATTGATAATAAATTATTTATCTTAACTGTTAAGAAAATAGAGAGCCGCTCTTTCTTTATGTACAGGATCAGTATTACATTTTTAAAAAATCCGTTTTGGATTTGCAAGTCTTATTCATGACTTCTAACGAAAAGATTGCACCCACTGCAATTTTGTTTAACCCGTGTCGTTTTCGAGATGCTTATGAATAATTGTCGAGGGGTTCCGAATATGATTACGTCCAACCTCAATTGAACGAGTACTCATGAATTAAAATAATCGTTTTGATTAAATTAATATAATTATATGACTTGATTAATTACGTGAAATAATTCAATTAAAAATGAAACTTAATCGGCGAGGAATCTGCAACCATATAGTAAGCAGACGAAACATAACGTCTCAGGCCGTTTTTAACTGAACATTATATTAACTAAAAAAAAAAATCACTAATGAAAGTTTGATGTCTTGGCTGAAAGGTCGCCATTATATATGCCATAACGTTAAACCCAGCAAAAAAGACGACAGAAAATGGCGAATGCATTATCTACATCTACAGGATGCAAATCAAAACTGATTGTAGCGTAACTTAGCAAAAGTTTATTTGAGACAGATATAGGTTAATATGGGATTAAAATCAATATCGAAGAGGGGGAAATGCATTTTTGTTTTTGTACATTGAATATAATCCGATAGAAAATTTCTCACAAACGATTATACAGACGGATTATATAATTTGTATTATTTGAATAAGAAAATCAGAAAATCAAATGTTGGGATCTTATTTACTTGTCTTCTTGATGTAAATGATGAAAAATTAGGAGAACAGAGGTCAACAAGGAAGGGAGAAGATCTGTGACATTTTGTGTTTGTATTAATATGGACAATTTCATGAACTTGTCCTTGATTATATGTGAATCAGTGAAACGTTGCATGTTGGAATAAAATAAATAATTTGTCAGTTTTGTATGCTCGGCATCGGATGTTGAAACTGGAACGTAAAATATCTGATTTTGGCAAATAACGTTATCATAGGCAACAGTAAAACACTTTCCATGTAATCACAATATGAAACCCCAGACACAAGTAACCAATGTACGAGTATCTGAATATGACTTTCTATCCTTTCCTTGTAGTCAAAATAAGTAAACAACAGGAAATATGAACCAGTTAAGGTGCATGCCCTATTTTCATTCACTAAAGACAATGCTGTAAGTGGAGTACGGGTGATTAATACCTGACCTCAAGTTAACACGCTGTACATGCATGTTAGGATGGATAAACCTTTTAACTTTGACATATGTTCAATAGAAAGGTATTCAAACTATGTAACACTTCGCTTAGTTAGGTTCGTTCCAATGTTTATTTGATTTATTATTGCGCCAAATGCCTGTAACGTAATTATACATTGTGTTTTATAAACAGACTTTGCAAAACATGTATGCAGAAATCTGAAACAGATGATGCCTGGAAATTCTATGTGTAGTATTAAGACAGTTATTTGGAGCTATGTATTTTTTATTGCATTTCATACATGTATCCGAAACATTTCATACATGTATCCGAAACAGATTTGTTTGGCAAACATATTGAAAATTTGATGTTAAATAGTCAATATAGCAACCCGAATTCAGTTCACAATTATTTCAAATGACATAGTTTTTTTTACATATTCTCTTTTTAGTTGCCGAAACCTACCACTGATTATTTTGAATAAAGATGGACTTAATTTATTGTTTCAGTTTTAATTGCATAAATGTGTCACTGTAGCTGATTTTTATACATTATAAACATTACATACATTATTTATGTCTATCTGTTTGGTTGTTTGTTTGTTTTAGCATCTTCTGCCATAGGGTTACTCTTAAAATTGTAATTACATAAAGAAATGTTTCCAAAGTAAGCTAATATTTCTTCATGATTCAGGCTTATGTTTTATCAATAAGTTTTTCCACATTTATTAAACATGTTAAAAGAAAATATGTTTTAACTGATGGACGCAATTTTGTATATTAACATAAAAGAAAAAGTCCTTTAAATGTCAAAGTCCACAAAATCCAATGAATGCAATTAACCGAATGGTAAGACTATACTTAGAGGTAACAAATCATATTTAAAACAGCCTTAAAATATTAAGTATGACGTAAACGGATTTTTTAAACATTAATCTATTTACAACAGAAAACAGTGTTAACAAAAAAATGAAGACTATTAAACGGTGTGCTATTGATATTGTAATTTTCCGGTATATTGTTGGATTTTTCGTGTGTTTTTTGTTTTTTGTTTTTTTTTTGTCTTTTTTATTTGTGTGTCCCGATCTATCTATTTAAAAGTTGAACAATAAATTGAATACCGCAAAAATTTTGTCTCGCCAGGAACGATAATGAGAATGTACAACATTTCACACCCCTAGTATCGACTTAGGCGAGATTCATTTCTCAACAATACAGGTATTAGACTGAATTATCATGAATGACCTGAGTAATATATTAACACATTTAAATTGTGTTTATTAGCATACATTATGGTTATAAATGAAATATTGATAAAATAAAATGAAAGTTTTCATTTCCTGTATACACAGTAAAATCTATTTTCACTACAATAACTGCAACAGTGAAGCAACTTTCCCGTATTTTCACTGGTGTCTTCCCGAACTACTTTCTATTAAATTTAGCCAATACACACATTTTAAAGCGAGTCTTTTAAATACTAATGTCAAAATGGACAATAATGTTTATTAAAATAAACAAATAATACAAGATTTATTTTCGTTTTGTGGTCTGAAAATTATCACATTTCACTCGTGGCTAGCGAGTTAATCAAGGGTATTAATTTTGTTGACTAGTACAACATTGTGAAATATTTGGACTTAAAATATGACTACCACTTCAATATTAATTTCATAATCAGCCAGGTCTGGCTAAAAGATTCAGTACTCTTAAATTGTTTTAAAGATATTGACCATAAATAGGTTAGAAAGTTTCGTCAAGAAATCAATATACATGTATTCGAATTGGTATTTTGATATAGAAAATCGAAAATATGTTTTAACTTAAATTACACAAATTTTGATAAAGATAGTTTTATAATCTAACAGATCGAGAACAAATATATTTTATTTTCTAAACAATATTTTAAAAATATATCATGTTTGGACAAAGAAAAAGTGTTGGAAGAGAATAGAAAAAGAACTTGAGTCCATATTTAAAATTGAAATGGGATAAGAATTATAGATGCTACGTTTGCCTTGATATTCACCAGAAAGCCAGAAAATGAAACTACAAGTTTTAGTTTATCTTGTAGGATAAGCTTGTTTTTTTATTGTGTTCGTTTTGTTAATTAAATAAAATGTTCGCAATTACATGTATTTTTGACGACAAGCAATTTTATCTATAAATTGCATTATGACGTAATAAAGGATGGATCTTGCAATATACTGTTCTGAACAAGTCGTTGTAACGTTCGATTGTTAAAGCATGTTCTTATTCCATCAGCTTATTAACAATTTATCCCTTTAGAATAATTCCAATAGGCTATTAATTTAGAATGAAAACTGAACACTCTATTAATATGAACATGTGATACAAGACAGTAAAATTTGTAAATTTATTAGTTTTACTAGTCTAAGAATGGACCTTGTAAACTGTATATTTGTTTTTATTAATGTTTATAAATATGTATAAACTTGATAAATATGTACTTGTATAACATAATATGTAGTGCTTTTCTCTCCAAATGTAAATGAAAACAATCACAGAACACAGTATATACATTATACAGGTTAAAGTATCTCTGAAATATTGTGCATTTCTTTTGCTATTTTTTTTAAGTTGTTAATGTGTTTTAAACAAAGTTTTAATTTTTTGGTTCTCCAAAATGCTTTTGAAATATATCAATCATTTAATGATATAATAAAATCAAAGCCTAAGACAAAATTCTTGGTTTAAACATATTTATTTAAGCTCGATTGCGAAACAAGTTCTTGCAACTTATATAAATCACTTTCGAGTCCGCTTCCTGGAACCAACCAGTACTGGTGTTAAATGAAGAAACATGGTCGTAACCCGAGTAGGCCTCGAACCCATGATCTCTGAAAATATTAAGTATGACGTAAACGGATTTTTTAAACATTAATCTATTTACAACAGAAAACAGTGTTAACAAAAAAATAAAGACTATTAAACGGTGTGCTATTGATATTGTAAGTTTCCGGTATATTGTTGGATTTTTCGTGTTTGTTTTTGTTGTTGTTGTTTTGTTGTCTTTTTTTATTTGTGTGTCCCGATTTATCTATTTAATAGTTGCACAATAAATTGAATACCGCAAAATATTTGTCTCGCCAGGAACGATAATGAGAATGTACAACATTTCACACCCCTAGTATCGACTTAGGCGAGATTCATTTCTCAACAATACAGGTATTAGACTGAATTATCATGAATGACCTGAGTAATATATTAACACATTTAAATTGTGTTTATTAGCATACATTATGGTTATAAATGAAATATTGATAAAATAAAATGAAAGTTTTCATTTCCTGTTTATACACAGTAAAATCTATTTTCACTACAATAACTGCAACAGTGAAACAACTTTCCCGTATTTTCACTGGTGTCTTCCCGAACTACTTTCTATTAAATTTAGCCAATACACACATTTTAAAGCGAGTCTTTTAAATACTAATGACAAAATGGACAATAATGTTTATTAAAATAAACAAATAATACAAGATTTATTTTCGTTTTGTGGTCTGAAAATTATCACATTTCACTCGTGGCTAGCGAGTTAATCAAGGGTATTAATTTTGTTGACTAGTACAACATTGTGAAATATTTGGACTTAAAATATGACTACCACTTCAATATTAATTTCATAATCAGCCAGGTCTGGCTAAGAAAGATTCAGCACTCTAAAATTGTTTTAAAGATAGAAAGTTTCGTCAAGAAATCAATATACATGTATTCGAATTGGTATTTTGATATAGAAAATCGAAAATATGTTTTAACTTAAATTACACAAATTTTGATAAAGATAGTTTTATAATCTAACAGATCGAGAACAAAAATATTTTATTTTCTAAACAATATTTTAAAAATATATCATGTTTGGACAAATAAAAAGTGTTGGAAGAGAATAGAAAAAGAACTTGAGTCCAAATTTAAGATTGAAATGGGATAAGAATTATAGATGCTACGTTTGCCTTGATATTCACCGGAAAGCCAGAAAATGAAACTACAAGTTTAAGTTTATCTTGTAGGATAATTCCAATAGGCTATTAATTTAGAATGAAAACTGAACACTCAATTAATATGAACATGTTATACAAGACAGTAAAATTTGTAAATTTATTAGTTTTACTAGTCTAAGAATGGACCTTGTAAACTGTATAATTGTTTTATTCATGTTTATAAATATGTATAAACTTGATAAAAATGTACTTGTATAACATAATATGTAGTGCTTTTCTCTCCAAATGTAAATGAAAACAACCACAGAACACAGTATATACATTATACAGGTTAAAGTATCTCTGAAATATTATGCATTTCTTTCGCTATTTTTTCTTTAGTTGTTAATGTGTTAAAAACAAAGTTTTAATTTTTTGGTTCTCCAAAATGCTTTTAAAATATATCAATCATTTTAGGATATAATAAAATCAAAGCCTAAGACAAAATTCTTGGTTTCAACAT
This sequence comes from Ruditapes philippinarum, assembly GCF_026571515.1. Taxonomy (NCBI): domain Eukaryota; kingdom Metazoa; phylum Mollusca; class Bivalvia; order Venerida; family Veneridae; genus Ruditapes; species Ruditapes philippinarum. The sequence continues at coordinate 21,209 of NW_026858150.1, forward strand.
ATTTATTTAAGCTCGATTGCGAAACAAGTTCTTGCAACTTATATAAATCACTTTCGAGTCCGCTTCCTGAAACCAACCAGTACTGGTGTTATATGAAGAAACATGGTCGTAACCCGAGAAGGCCTCGAACCCATGATCTCTGGGTTGAGAAGCAAACACCTTAGCCACTAGACCACCGCTCCCCTTAAAATTCTTCAATCTATGTGCGAAATATATATACAATGTTTCTTTCAACTAAAATCAAAATAAATGAAATTAAAATGTTATTATTTAGTTTTTGAAAACATTCAAAGATTTTACAAACAAGAAATAAAAGTAATACTTTAACATAAGTTTAATTTACAAAATGATTAATGTATTAAAACTATTCCATTACGTTTAAAAAATAAATTATTAAACCTATTTGTTTGATCAACTTATTTAAATCCAATTTAACCCATTGTTGTCATATTAAAACCGTTGACCACCAAACAAATTTATCTGCGAATAATCGACTGCTTAACTAACATGATTTTGATTCAACGATGAAAAATTAATGACTGTTAGACTTAATGTTCAAGATCAATTAATTACCAAGAATGAATTTTACTCGTCCTTGGATCGGACCAGTGAAAACTGGATTATCTGATGTGTCCTTATTAAGCTAAGCGAACCTATTACAATCTCGGAAATCTTTCAAAATAGCAAATTGTGTCACAACAAAATGCTTGTGTACTTTTGTTTTGTTTCTTTTTATTTTGGCGTCGCATGTTTTGTGGACATATTGTTATTGCTTAACTCGCATCCTAACATCTACTACACTTTGTTTGAGACGCTAGCATGTTTGCAAATCTTTATTTTCCTTATTCTGTGTATGTCTGACAAATATCAAAATAAATGGATTACTGTCCAATGAAACGATTGGTTTTATCATGTTTCATTGAACACTTGTCTAGTTTTATGGCAATACTGCACCTGAATGTATGCTATACGAACCATAAATTTTATGTAATTCAGCTGGTAGTAATAACATAGAATCATTGTTATGTCAAAGAGACTGTAGGCATTTTAACGTTTCTAAAGTAATTATTCTATTAAAAAAAGCAAAAACAAAAAACAATAAACACATTTAACAGACGTATCATAAAACATTCTACATTACGCAAATACTATCCATTTAATTGTAGTGAGAAAGTTCAAGACATCAAATCAAATACTACATGTATATTTTAATCCGAATAATTTGACATATTGATATTAAAGGACCTTTATTGACTTCTTTGATTAGGTTGATATTGGATCTTTTTATTTTAATTAATAGACACTACGACTCAAGGCTAAAGCTTTTAAGGCACATAAATGAAACTTAAAGTTGCATATGTTTTACATAAAATATACATAGCCTCACGAAACCTGATTGAAATCACACCATATAACCCTTTTAAAATAAAGTCATGCACCTTTATCATATGTTATAATACAGTACGTTTGTAACGTCGCTTTTCGTTGGATAATCGTGTCTTTCATATAGTTTTATATGCCCGGATACTGTCATTTATGTATATCTTTGTTGTTTTATCTGCAATGATGTCTTAAAGATAAAATATTGAGATTAAATAAATACTTAAAAATGCATAATTCTTCGTTATAAAATAAATGTTATCTAATTAAACATTCCTTCACATAATTCAATAGCAAAAATAGACAAGAATATTGACTATAAATAAAAGCAATGTTTAACCGATTATGTTTCAGAAGGGGCTCTATAACATATATTTGTAATTCTTATCACCATGCATGTCTCGATAGTTGTAAATCAGTCTAATGAAAATGGGAAAAAAATTAATAATAAAAGGCACGTGACATTCATTTCGTTGATAAAAAATTGTTTTTATATTAGAATATTTATCATAATCATCCATGAAATTAAGTGTTAATACTGATAACGTATAGAAAAAAATACCTTATCATATAAAAATGTACTGACAGATAAATAAAAGTTTGAAGATACTTACATCCATTTGCAATATGCATACTCTGTATAAAGATATTAATGTTTTTTGGTAAATACATGCGTAGGCAAAACTAAAATTACAAAATCAAAGCAAAGTCAATATTGCATTTGTTGTAATATCAGATTGCATATTATGTAATGTGCTTAGTACGACATATCTTCTCATTGCTCGATAAAAGACATCAGTTTTGATGACACGTGTGAACAGTTACATAAATAGAGCATTGAACTTCTTATCTCCTGCTTATTACTTAGTTACCTTGTTTAATAAGGAGTCGGATTACATGTCCTATTATATATGTATTAAATGACACAAATTATTCTTAGACTTATACTTCATTAAAGTTCTAACATTCGGTCGTAAAACTGGATTTGCAAATTTGGGAATACAACTTACGAAAAAATCCAGCGATAGAATTTTTCAAGCCTTCTAACTTCAAAAAATGCCCAATGTCTGTAAAAACGTTTAATTGCAAAATGGACAAATAATAAATAATAAACGTACACCATTATATGTCAAATATTTCCTTGACTAACAGACATATTTGGGAGCTTTCATATTGATTTGTCTTTTTAAAAACTGACATCACATCAAGAATGTAGTTACACTATTTAATGCAGAAACTGACGAATAAGATCAAAATTGCGGAAATCAATCGTGGAAGAAAACAACAACAAATAACCAAAAGCAAACAATACATTTTTATAAACAACTTACTTTAAGATAAAGAAATTTAAATCTCGCGTCAATTCTAATAGGCGTTACAAATTAAAAATCAAAACCAGGGGTAAAAACCGACTAACAAACTGAATGATATGCAGAGACTCCAGTTATTCGAAACGTTGAGCCAATACGCAGGGATAAATGGAGGCCTTAGCCCCTCATGATCAGCCACAAGAAGCGACCTGAAATATAATATCTCTGTGCGATTTTTATATAACAAGCTAACGTGAAAAAAGTCGAATTTAAGTGTACCATGGTTTGTGAGGGATTTTGAATACTTTCCATAATTTTTGTTTTTTGATTTAATTAAAACAATGTCAGATGAAAACAAATTATTCAATTGCAGGACATCAAAATCTGGATAAAACATTATTTAGGTTATCTTTTAAATTAGAAAATCTTTATTTCTAAGTACAACTAAAATGAGATTCCATTTCTCATAACTGAAATAACTTTATTGGATAATCGTGAAAACTATTAGATTCATCTTCTTAGAACTGAAATAATTTTACTGGAAAATCATGAACACTATTAAAACGTCATTGTTTGAAGATCTTTCGGAAGCTTTTTGCACGTAACATGAAGAGATATAACAAAGTCAGCTGCCGGATATTGATAAAAGCATAATAGAGCAAATCGATTTCCCCGAAACACGCCTTAAACAACAAAATTGAAAACAGTGCATGTTCAGTTAAAATGTGTTAAATGGGATAAGTCGATATTCAGTGACAAACAACAAATGTTTTAATTATTGTTACATACGGTCATTTGTCAAATGAACCATATGTGTTTTTGTTGTTGTTTTAAGCATGTTTTAAGTGTAGCTGCTTAACAAAGACGTTACCATTGTTTCGAACATTATGTTACCATGTGAACAAAAGTGTCAAAAAAGGTACCGAATGTTTACCTTAATCATTAATTTATGAAAATGAAAACAAAAAAAGTGTCATCAGTATTTTAAATAATTAAAAATAATAATTAACATGACTTATGGACTTGACAACAAAAAATCGAATGTTATACCCTAAGAATTTATTGAAATAAAAGATTAAATGGATTATCAGTTCTTCAAATATATTAATATGATCATTGAAAATGACAAAAATTAGAAACCGTTTTAAAATGAATATTTGTTACTTTAACAAGATAGAAACAAGTTGTACGATACTTATTTTTTATATGACCTACTATTTATTACATGCTTTCTGTGGACAGTGAAATTTTATCCTATAATCTTACGGTGAAATTATAATTTTCACAGTAGCCTGAAATATCGTCCGAAATGTAAGCCGTAGTAAGTAAAATGTGTTTGAATACGAGGAACACTTGAATATCTGCACAAACCATTTTAAAAAAAGTTAACCATACTCGTAAACATGTTTATTTTTCAACACGAATAGTGATACGTCATAATGTGACGGAAAAAATCAGTAAAAATGACATAAAAACAAAATCAAGCATGGGACGAATATAAATTTTGTCCGTTTTATATGTAAGATCTAATCGTGAAAACTAGTTCTTATACTTTCACCCGTGACTACGCCCTGTGAAATATATTTTGATCTTACATGCAAAACTATTCCATAACAGTTTCTTTAGTGAACAGGAGAGATAATTAATTGTAGGTTAATCCTTGACGTGAAACATAACTGTGAAATACTTTATTGAAGACAAAACTACATATAGAAAAGAAATGCAATCGCTATCAATGTTGTTATATTATTCAAAACCGTCCAGATCATTGCGTCCAATGCCTCTTGTGATTATGAAGCAGTCCAAGTCCTGTTCACCGTTTCGATTTTTTTCATTTCTCTCGCCAGATCAAATTTCTTAGTCATATTATTATTTCTGATTGTTGTATTTCTGATGTATCTGATACCTTAGTAAAGTGTTAATATTATTATGCTTCCTTGTTTTTAGTCCTTCCCTTTTTTGATAACAGAATGACATAATTTATAGCATTTTCTTCATAGAAAATCTTTTAATTATGGATTGGCGTAGGATTTTCCTTATCTATATTTGGGGCTGGTGACGTCAATTGTATTTACCTGGGTTAATTGTTTTGGTTCATTGAATTTTTGTATTCCTACGCCGTCTATAAATATTCAACAGTGCGCGTAATCTGCACAGTTTTTGTCAGACACGTTCAGTTATCAGTCGTTTCTTACTTGTTCTTCAATTTTGCCACTCCCTCCCACCCTGTTTTATTATTGCTTGTTAGATTAAATGTTTGAATGTGAATGTATTATTTGTGTTATGTTGATTTTTTGGAATGTGAATGTATTATTTGTGTTATGTTAGATTTTGGAATGTGAATATATTATTTGTGTTAATTTAAATATTGGAATGAAAATGTAATATTTGTGTTTTGATATGCTTATGTTTTATTTGATATCGTGACGTTTAAAGTGTTTTTCATTTCTGATGTTTAATAATTGATGTGCGGAATTGTTGTATTCAATTATACTTTGCTCATTAATATTTAATATGACTTACTTTCTATTGTATACTTTGTTTGCTTTCTTAGTGATATTATCATTTCTGATTGTTGTATTTCTGACGTGTCTGATACCTCAGTAAAGTGTTAATATTATTATGCTTCCTTGTTTTTAGTCCTTCCTTTTCTTGATAACAGAATGACATAATTAGAAATATTATAATACATCAAGAGCAGAAAGTATCATTCGTACTATTTGTTACGTTCAACAACCTCAGATTAGAGGAAAATTGATTTCTGTTGTAGAGGATTAAATAACATTACAAAAGGTTCATTAACATGAGAGTTATTTAACCAGTGCAATTTAATACAAACAGGTATATCGGTGTATTAGACAAATAAGTAGTCTTTAAAGTTAAAGGCTGGCCTTTCTAAGATCTTATTAACAAAATTAATTAATATGTGGGTAATCAGATCATATAGAAATACCCCTCTTTTCGTTAGATAATGAATCTATAATGTAGTTTTAACTGTTACAGTTTATCAAACGGACATCTCACATTTTAACGTCGTTGCATAAGAATTGTTTTTTATAAGATTTGTGTCATTTTAAAGTCAGTTCATATTTCATATTTATCTACATATCACCATCTAAGAATTAATAAAAAATGGTACAGCTGTGTAATGGGAAATAAAAAGATGGCACCATATGGTCATTTATTAATGGTATTTTATAATATGCAGACTTTGTACTGAATATAATTAAGGAATACGTTTATATCTTTATTGAAATAGTCACGTGTTAATACTCTTAGTTGTGTGCCACACGTCAAAAATGCAAAAAAGGAAAGAAAAACACTTTTAAACTGATAAAAGCATACATTAAGCATGACAAGGAATCCTGGATTTATCTATCTAATACTCATTAAAACTATCAGATGCGTGCCACAAATTGAAAAAGGGAGAAAATGAGACTCTAGATAACCCATACGCGTAAACTGATAATAAGCAAGAAAACTTTTGCATGTCACAAAAACCTAAATTCTTTATGAAGTAATTATTAGTCATTTTCAAGATTGACCTTGAAGTTCAAGAGTTTTACCATTGTTAATTACTGCACACGAGCTTCTTATTGTAAGCAGAATGATGATAAATAATGTGTTCTATCTATGCTTACGTTTCTGTTAGAAGAATAATAAAAAATGATAAACAAGATCAACAAGGAAAGGTGGTGATAAATGAACGCAACCTGCAAACAACTTAACAACAAGAACCAGAAGCAAGTAGCCCCGGAGGACCCCAAACAACCAAAGAACAGATGAAGCTTATTAGCAACTGCTAAAACTGCTAAAATGTATTTAATACTGTCTCTGAGATCATTATTTTCCTAACCTTATCATAAGTTATCTGTTGAACAATTTTAAGATGGATCCCGTTATATGACCATAAACTGTTTTCGGATAAACCATTTTTTTTAATAAATGCGTATTATCAACAAACCACGCAAATAATCATTATGACAAACTTAAACCTTTTGGTAACTATTTTTAACAGTACAATTCGAAATGAGTGGGGCTTTTTTACCGGATAGGGGGTATGGGATTAATTTGTTGTATTGTTTTTTATTAATCTAACACACAATTAATATCCCAGGGATAAAAAATCATTCTTGTAGTTTTCAATTTAAATTTATAGTAATAACATAGTTAAACGATGTGAAAAATAAATAAAAATTCGGCATCATAAATGTTCAGAATGAAAAATGGTATAAAAAATTAAAAAAGACAATTAGAAATCACTATACTATGTCATTATGACTTTTCAAGTTTTTTTCAAACAATGCTTAGTACAAAGTGTGTCCTAACACAAATGTTAATGACCGACAAGTGTTTTCCATTATGCCCAGGACGATGTAATGAAAGAGTACTTTCCATTTTATGTCAATTGTTACTGATCCTTTGAGACATTTCTAATTTAAAACAATTAATTTGGTACAGAATTTTTCTGGGATAATACATAGTGGGCTACCGTTAGATAAAATTTATGTCTCTATCAGTTTACCTTATTCATGGTACATTCATATGAATAATATCAGCGTCAACAAAGATATAATGTCATCCCAATTATCAATTTGTTAAAGTGCATTTTGCAAAAGATATGATGATTAAGTGTGAAAGTGTTTCGGAAATGGTTTTTAAAAACTTATCAGGCAAAAGTAACGATTTTTCGTATTGCTTTGTTAACATATGTTTTAACACAGATAAACAGTTGCGTGTACTGGCTTCCGACATTTTCATGATAATCTGCATTCTATGTTGACGATTTCGGATTATTAAAAAATATCCCGCAGCTGCATATATTGTTGCTATGACATACTGTTGTTTATATTTAAGTTTAAATTGCATGGTTATATCAGGTAACAGATATAAATAGCTTATGTTCCCTCTTTTTTGAATGTTTCTTGTAGATAAGAGGCAAAACACAAAAAGTAATGGTAAGAAACTTACCCCAGCAACCAAAATATACATGTGTAAACCGATTGCTTTTATTTTTTCCATTTACATATTTTTAACAATACTTTGTTAGCAACACAGGCGGTCGGCATATTTGCCATGCCAATAATGATCAATTTATCAAACAAATAATCACCGCTTGATCATCAAGATTAAAATTACTATCCAGCACCCGTTTACTATATAAAATATTTGATATAGTAAACAGGTGCTGGATAGTTATGTAGTTCTTGATGATCAAGGGTTGATCATTTGTTTGATAAAATGACCATCATTTGCATGACAAAGGGGCTAAACATCTGTGGTTATCAATATCAGATTTAGGTTTAATTAATTTGAGTTTAGCATTTAAAGCAATAAAATCTTACTTGAATACACAAAGATATTTAATGTAACGTACACGGACCTGTAAAGTTACATTTACTCACATACAGTAATTCTCTTCTTTCAAACACATCAATAACACAACTTAAAAATATGGAGGAAAAGTGATCCCTCGAAAAAAAAAAAATCTGGAAAAAAAGTGATCCGTCGGAAGCATTGATCACAACAAAATTATTTTGAAGAATTGCAGACTCGGTTTGATTGAGTCTGTACATGAGGGATAATGAATGAGTGCAACATCCCTCACGCCCCTTAGCACCGGCTTGAGCGGTACTCGATTCTCAACACTTGATAGTGCTGGCATCAATGATCCCGTAGGACAAGAAAATATGACAACACTGAAGTACGGGAAAACTTTTTACAGCTTCCACAACGCACTTAACACCTGCTGTTGTGAAGTATAAAATTCTTGAAACAAAGTGATCAAATCACAACACAATTACATAAAAATTGCAGACACGGTTTAATTGATTCACTACATGAGAGGTAATGCATACATGCAACATCCAGCACGCTTAGTAAAGGATGGGATGAAGCATTTGTAAGACATGGGAATTAAATAAAATATAACCTCCTTATAAAAGCAATCCTCCTTTATAAATTTTGAGAAAATAAACGTTCATACAGTGCTAAAGTATAAATACCCAAGTACTTTCGGCGTATTATGCCTTCATGCCTTCATCAGGGGTGTATTACGTGTATAATATGCACACAATAGAGCACAAAATCTCACGTGTGTACTGTATAGTATCAAAACTTGAACTGAAACACAGTCGTTAGAAAGGTGATAAAATTACATCGATTATGAATAGACCGTTATTGAATGGTCATTTGGTCATTGTGTTGTTCTTTACAAAAGAAAATATAGCCTGCGGTCAATATTGCATAAACTCGCTTAAATATATCTATAAAACTATGTATAAAAAAAGAAAACAAAATATATTAAATAAAACTTCACATATATGGGCGTCTTGTTATATGCCCGAAAGAATATTCAACATCTTATAGAACTAGTTTTGTATATTAAGATTTCAAAATGCACACCATTTCTACCAATCAGTTGAAAGGAGATAAAATTATATACTACACCATGTACACCGTTAATAACGCAGGAATGTGCAAATGACACAAAAGTTACGCCGCTTGTGTGCAACACAATGGCCAAACTGAGTTACATGATAAGTAAATTAGCCTTAATATTGTATCCTTAATCAATTAAAAAGAAATGAATAAGCGCATAAGGCTGCTAGGAAGTAATGCTTAAACAAGCGTTACTATTTGTTCTGAAATATGTTTACTTTCTAGATCATTCTACGTTACTTGTACTTAGCAAAATTCCTATGTTATTTTATTGCATTACTGAAAATAAATTCCATAATGGTTAGAGTTTTAACAACTTGTCCTCGAAACACACCGAATTTATTAGTACAATCGAGGCAATGGTTTTGACCTTAACAATGTTGACTCTCACAAGTAGGTTTACAACTACATCTGACAATTTTCAATTTCAAGTTCGGTTGCTATTCTTGTTTAGTGAAAGATATATGACAAATATTTAAATTGTGGGGTCAATTAAAAGACGATTCTTGAATTCAGATCTTCTAAAGTGTTTTTTGTCATAAATACAAAATTTCGAAGTTCTACCTTGAGTACGGTATGAAACTAATTATTTTCAAGACATAGCAGTTTTGTTGTCATAACCCTATGTCTATATAAATTATCCTGAAAAAGAAAGCATTTAACGAGCAACGAGAATTCATCAGGGAGAATGAATTAGCTGGCCTGTATTTGTTTAGTAATCATTTATTCATTTAGTATCGCTTATTTACCAGACATACTTTTACCAACCTTATTGTTGTGTGGATATCAGTCATTGACCAGGACAGCATAATTAGGTAAACAATTGCGGTCTGTGAAATATACGGCATTTTATGTACAGCAACGACAAAGTCCACCTTTATAAGATGGTAAAGATGTTATATTTTTAATTTTTTAACAATTAATATTACTATTTCAATCTCACACTGCCATACAAATTGCTTGCATCGAAAGTCAAATAACTAGGAATTGGTAGAAATTTAATTTAACCATACATTTACTACTTCAAAATAGAAATGTTGTAATTTCGATCAAAATGCGTCTGTTTACAAAATTTGATTAATATGTACTAAAGAAAGTCATATTAAATTATTTCGCTACTGTGCTAAAGTTTGGTATGCTGATTCATGATTTGTATTTCCATTATTTATTATATAATTGAACTTTTCGTCGCCTTTTGCTACCTTATTAGAAAATTACACGAGTATCATCTGATTTGTAAGCGACTTTGTTACTACCCATTCGTTTATGTTATAAACAATACGTATATAACTGCATTTTACACAATGTGAAGAAAGAGAAAGAGAAAACGATTGATTTCTATGATAAATTTCTATACAAATCTATTTAAATCTAGCGCTTACCAGCTAAGGGATTTTTATTCAAAGGCCATGATCTTTGATTCTTTTGCAGATGTTAACTTGGAAATGCTATAAACCGAATTTCTAAGCTCATGGCAGAGTAGTTTTACGGAAGAAGACTCGATTGTATTTTCGAAGACATAAGATAGGAGACAACTTTGAGATGCGTGATTTGCGCAACGTCTGTCACTGAACACTGGATGATGCCAAATGCTTAATGCGGATAAAGGATGATCAAAGGTTATCTGATGACACTACAATTGTACCTGAAAGAAATTCTGCTGTATCTAACATTTGAAAAAAAAGGTAATTATACACATTATTGTCTATTACCTTTTACTATCAATTTACCAGTATAAAGAAAATAAACATGTATAACTCATATCAAACTGTTAACAGAACACTTTTCAAGATGACCTTTTTAATAATTGAAAGCGCAACAGATAAATACGAATATATTTATTAGTCGAACACTTTAAATTAACGAAAATTATATTAGGTGATTTTACTTTTCCTAAATCCAAGACCAGAATAACACATTTAGTTAATTAGATATAACCCCGTGAGTAACTCAGAAATAATTGATTATACATTTATTACATTTTTCCTGTTCGATTCTTAGCAAACTTTAGGGACAAAAGTGTCTTTTGATAATATAAATTAACAATTTTAATAAATTCCCTGCAAACAGGAGTTTTAACTGAATAAAGAACATAACCTTTATTCCCCCTTTTACGAGCAAGATTCATTTAGCAAAGGTGGAGTATCCGTTTCTCATTACTCAAAATAAGAAGGACAAAAAGTTGGGTGAAATCTTGACGTGGAAAGAATATATCCATTGCTTTCATCTCTCTAAGCTAGCATTAAACCAGTTATAAAATTTTCAAATATGACATCTTTTGCTAACTTAAAAATAATTGGCGTTATTGTGTCTTTTGAAATAGGATAAGATTTCAAACATTGTTCGGAAATGGTACTTGCGATGTCAGACATTGTCTTATATTTGCATGTCAGGCCATCAAGGAGGTATTGTATAGTGGAGAAATAAATGTGTGTGTGTGGTGTGGGAGAAAAGGCAATCATACAGAATCAATTAAATGCCGTCTTAAGAGTCAAGTGCCGCGTTTGCATGTTTGCAATATAAGATCTAACACTTTGCTCGATAAGATATCTAACAACAAGCCGCGACGCTACATGACAACACTGATATGCAGCGTTTTCTACAATGCATGACAATGTTGTGCCGTGCCAAATTGGTATAAAATATTCAATAATGTGGTAGATATGTATCGGGTCCATACTCTCAGTACCAGAAAGGGCGGATGGACCCTCATTAAACATAGAATACATATATGAGAGATTTAATATAACACATGACAATAGTGTCACTACTTGATACGATACAAGGTTATAATACGCGATGCGCGAGGCTTAATACGCTACATGACAATAATGTTTTATGCCTGATACGACACATGACAATTAGATGTGACGCTTGATACAGCACATGAAAAAAATGCACGACGGTTGATGCGACGCATGACAATGTGTGACGATTGATAATAATGCTAATGTCTGATACAAGCCATGACAAAAATAAGCATCTTTTGCTTCAAAGTATGACAATAATATGCGGGACGCCTGATTGGATTCGACGCATGACAATGATGTGCGGTTCTTGATATTGCATATGGCAAAACGCTTGATACATGTAGGGCATGTGACAATAATGTGCGACCCTTGATATGACGCTTGCCAATTATATACAATGTTTAATATATTAAATTTTGTTCCCACTTAAAGGAACTACACTGAAGATAAACGAAGCATTGGTTACTCACTCTTAATCCTGATTCCATGTATTATTCTTTTAAAAAAATCTTATTTGTAATGTTTTTATAATATACTAGTCAGTAATTTGCAAGTTTAAAAATCCAAAGTCCAAAGTTAAAATGTATATTTTCTGTATGATTAGCGTAAGTTCGATTTAATAGAGTAATTTTAAATTTCGTGTATTTTCTGCAATTTTTCTGATTACAACTTTGAACAATTTATATATATTAATGTACCTTGTCAAAGATTCTGTAATGTGTCCTGCATACTACCCCTAGAATTGTTATTTTTTGTTTTCAGTTTTATTGTTAAATGTTATACGAAATAAAAAAAAATTGTATCGGATGGATATCTGCATATGTGATAAATATGATAAAATGTTAGTTTTCTGTCACATGTACCAATAAAAGATCAATTCTTCAATGATAAATACTATATGAAGGGCGCTTATAAAAAGGGATAAAAAAATTGAAAAAAGTTTCGATTAAATGCATTGCTATTGAATCTATTTTACCATTGGTACAAAATATGTTAAAACAAAATGTTGGCTAAATTTTTACTTTCTTATTTTAAACATCAAAGTTATAATTATCATGGTTTTGATTGAGATATGTCGGACAACATCTATTTTGAAAAGTCTCAGAAGTAGTAAGATCTGAAGAATTCAATTCAGAGACAATGCCCACATGTTTTGCTCACAGATACTTGGGGTTTGTTTGCCGTGTGCAAAATGCGCAGCGCTTTTAAGTTTGGGAACCACATAATCGGATAGCTTCGTTCATAGCCGTCTGGTCCATTGAATTTATCGAAAGATTTTGTCGTTGAAAAAAAACGGCGATAATATTGATGTTTATTTCGGCTGTTGCGTTGTTTATATTACCGTTGAAGTTTAAAATTGACCACCATCGTGAAGAATTATATCTTCTGTGTCGATGGACCAAAGGATTATGTGAAAATATTGGAAATGGAATAAAATACATGGTGATTATGACGGTAGGGGTGCGGATTTTTTCCGGCGAACATTTTTATCTTGTGTATTATTATAGATGTTGAAATATGATTTTTTTTCAAAACGGCTTATATTAAGTTTTTTTGATATATATGATCAGTACATGTGCTGGGATTGACAAATATGCATTTTATTTGGATTTTAAAGGCGTTTTGAGCTCCAAACCCCAAGTGTCTGTGGTTTTGCTTGTCAATGCGTACATCACACAGATTCGAAGAGCATGTTGAAAACATTGTCAAAGAAAATATTCCGCATTTATAAATTATTTCGTCTTTGAAAAGGTAATTGACAAAATTCTTTGATGTGCCTAAAACCAAAAATCACACACACGATTTACTCGGTAAATCACCAAGTAATGATTTTATAAACTATTGTGTTTCTTCTATTATTTTCAAGATCAGTAAAACAAATAATTTTCACGTCAAAGAATAATATATCCTTAAATTTAATTCAGTCAAAGAGTTTGAACGTTCATGGTATTTTATCCACAACGTGCCTGTGATTTACCGTTATTGCGTTTATTTTACTACTTTAGGGAAATTTTCTATCACATAATAAATAAAAAGTACAAATTTCAAGGTTCAAGTAATAAATAGTGAAAATAACTACTGAAGTGCATTATCCGATGTCTTCTTGAAATTTATATTCATTTTACGCCAAAAAATCTTGTAATACACACACCTATAGCTTAATCGCGTCAGACTTTAATGCAGATTTCTTGTAGTCAACATTAGTTATGTGCACGAAGATGAAATATAACCATCTAATAATTGTGTCTGTATGATAATATTGTTTTCTGACATTTGTCGATTGTGTAATTCATTTATATACATCGCCAGGACTAAAATGTCAGATAATGACATATGTGTTTTGAATTCTGCTCAAGCCGGTGCTAGGGGTCGGGGAAGGTAATTTGTACTTACTTGACAGTACCATCCATGAATAAGCTTTGTCAAACAAAGCCTTCAAAATTTTCAGTTTTGATTTCTTTTTTGGGCTTTCTTTAAGTGTTTTCATTTTCTTTATTTTATCTTGACATATCCCGTTGTTTTTGTTTTTTTAATATTTGTCTATGATAATGTGATTTGACATGTCATTTTCTGTGTACATAAACGTTTATTACCATTTCCTGAGATGGTAAAGCATGTCTAAAAGAAGCACATATAACAGTAAACTTGCATATACTTGGTTTATGTCTGGATGGCATATTTTGTTAAGTCGTAGAGATTGCATAAATTACACTTTTGGTCATGAGTACGTGTTTCACAAATTGTCTTTTTTTTATTTACATTTTTGTTATTTTTCAATTTTTCACCAGAGTAACGAAAATAAATTTAATACATAGCAGGTTTATATTATTGACTTCCTTTTAAACTAGTACATGTAGTAGTAAAACGTTGTTGTCCTGAGTAAAACCAGTGGTATTGGTACAGTGTAATTTAATATCTTTTGTTAACATGTACTTCTACATAAATGCATATCGTTGCCTGTATGTAGCAGTGAATTGCTAGAAAAGGACTTGAAATATAGTGTCTAACAATAGCGAAACAAATCTTCATTTTATCGAATATCAAATAAATGACTTAGAATATTCATCCTCGAGTATTATAGGCATATTGAAAAATATACAGCAATACATACATTATAAAATTGCATATTATGTACAAAAAGAATACAATAGAAAATTCATAAAATATAAAACTTAAACACTTTCAAAACCACAACAGTAAAAATGCAAAAACAAAATACAAAGCTTTTTTCGGTAACTTAAATTTATTAAGTGTTGGCAAATATATCCGGGCTACTGCTTAAATTATATACAAAATTTGTACACCCGTATCTGATATAAAAATAACACATTTATTAGGTTTTTCAGAAAGGCAATTGTAATGCATTCTCAATATCAGAATAACGCATGTATGTAAAAGAAAATCATAACATGCTAACAGTTATTTCAACGAGGCTGATAAATTGTTTCATATTAACAATTTTGAAAAACACGAACATCATTTATCCCAATCTCAGAGGTCTTTTTCACAGCAATTTGTAGAATACTTAACATTGTATACACAATTACCCTTGTTATTATTTTTGTCCAGATGTTACGGTTACTAATTTTAATTTATCACGATATCAATATGAAATGTCCTTTTTTATATTTTATACTCGTTGTACATCTATTTGAAACATTAAATATATAGAAAATATTTGAATTTAATTGCACTACTACTAGTATTCAAAATTAATGTGAAATAAGATACAAAGCATATGGAAGATGACCATGTTTTACGTTAGTTGTCAATGATTCATACTAATGAGACAATTCATACTGATCAATAAGATATGTCTAATTAAAAAAAAAAATAACATTTGCAGCTCATTAACAATGAGGTCAGTGCGAGGCAAAGTGCATTAACATTTTATGACTTGGTAAGAAACAATAGGAATTTCGTTCAAAGGTAGCAAAGAAAAACATTAATGTTATTATATTTATATCATTATATGTTGTGTGTGATAGGCAAATTAACAAGTAGGACGTTGTCTCTTTTAACACGGTCATTTGCCGATCAGTAAGTTAACTGATAGGAGTTTTCTTGCTTTTCCTTCATACATTTGACAATAAAAACAGTTACAACTTGATATGCTAGTAATGCTGAAATAAGATTATTCAACCCTCTAGAAATCGAACCTGTATGCTACATAAAATATAAATTGATAAGTAAGCGAGAACATATAAGATAGTATTCATATTTGTTTATTTTCTTGCTTTTCTGAATAAGTAAAAGATTGATTGTTAATGCTACATTTCATTACATTGACTGATACATTTGATTCACTTCTCAATACATTGACAATATTCCAATGAAATATAATTATATTTTGAACAGCAATAAAGTTGTTCAGAGGATAAAAAGGCATTTTTATTAATGTGCGACTATAAATGTATTTTGAAAATGTTTAATAATTGGAAAAGTTTAATGCACACTGCACTATCATTGCTGAATGAAGTAGAGCTATTGATAAATCAAGATGCTAAGCTAATAGTATTATCGGTTATTAATAGGTTATCGCTAATAAATAATCGCTCTAACGATGGTTTAATGTTTACAATAACACAAAATTAGATGATAAGATATACGTTATAAAATCAATGAAAAAAATACGAAACTAATAATTCAGACAATAGTTCTGGCAAATTTATCCGATTACTGGTTACATTGATGTATATATGATTCATTGTACGTACATTTGTCTCTGATGATAAGGAAATTGTAGCGTTTGTCTATTGAGTAAAACAATTTTATATCTACATTCAAGCAATGCAACTATTATAAATCTATTCTCGAATATTATCCGTTATTATAAATAATGCTTAAGTAACGTTTTTAAGTAGCACGTGTACTTTTACCCTAATTGCAGAAGTTTTATTTTACAGTAATTTAAGGCACACCTATCATGGCGAACTCTTAAGTTGTTATAACTGCTCCAATTCTTACTGTTTCTTGTGTCATTAACGGTAAATACGAAATCAAAATCTTTTGTTGTTACTTAAAACCCTGTTTTTTTAAACCTTATAGTTCATTTTGAAACATAAAAACTTTATATGCGCTGCAATAACAAGTAAATTTGAAACAAGATATAATAGCAAATGGAAACCGTTTGTGTTTAAAGTTAGTTGTAAATGATCAATGACAATGACGCCATTCATATTGACTTAAAATGTATGTATCGATGAACTTAATGAACCTTTCATTTCTACATTTCTACAGCCGATTAACAATGAGGCCATTTACTTTAGTGCGCTTTTTAATTTGCGATTATCTAACCTATTTTGAAAATGTATAAATACAACTGTTAAATAAAAAGACACTCATTTCCGAATAAAATGGAATCATTGATACATTGAATGTTATACATCATTATAATTATAGCACTTACGTTATCATTTCAATATAACATTTCATTTTTCTAAATAATGTGTTTTAAAGTGTACAATTATATGTAAACGAAAGCATATATTGAAAGTGCCAAGCTATACATTTTAGTAGCACTGAATAGTTCATGAACACACACAAAACCATGAAAAATTACAACAAATATTTGTCCTGATTATCAAGAATTTCGCCGTGTGACAGTAAATATATATAATGGCATACGCAGCGTTATTTAACCTTTTACCGATTTACAAATTGCGAAAAATGGCCGTTTTCATTGAAAAGCTTCCTGTACCAAGTTCAAACTGCTAGGAAACTATGAAAAATGCTTCAATACTGATGAAACTTGGCACAGATGTTAACGAGACCATAACCTATGTATCAGCATGCTCAATCGTAAATTTCCTGTTACCATGGCAACGGGGGTTGTCTCAAATTTGCCAAAAATCACTATTTTGCATTGTTTTTTTGTTTTTTCATCAAAACTGATTTAAAAGTGCTGCAACTTCTTAATGAATTGAGAAAGAGTGAAAGGTTTTTCAGCGTCGGTTACTAGTTACCCTAAGATCGACCTGAGGCTATTTCTTCTTGTATAAAAGTTCTTAGAGATGAGGGGGACTGTCGCCCCCTTCAACCCCCCCCCCAAACAGAAGGGGCACATCCCCCTTCTGGCAACCCCTGATGTAACATTTGGATGGGAGACGGCGCCGAGAAAGTAGACACTTTTTTAACAGCATTTTTAAACGAAAAACAGGGTTTGAAACCTGAAAGGACATCTTTTCACTGGTTGAGGCCTCAAAGGGGGGGGGGCAAAAAGCCGTCGAAACACGCTAATATAAGGCAAAAGGTTAACAAAAAGTGATGAAAAACCTTGGAATTACCTAAAAACTTGTTTTTCCATGTTAACACGTGCCCTTTCACCACTTTGGTGAAATAACACAATAACACATTTTCTATTTTTTAAGAAAATGTGATGAAATACCTTGGAATAACCCAAAAACTATTTTTTCCATGTAAACACGCGTCCTTTCAACTAATTTTGGTGAAAAATTATTGTTTTTGACAATTTCTATTTCATTAATTAACAAAAAGTGATGAAAAACCTTGGAATTACCCAAAAACTAGCCATGTTAAAAAGTGCCCTTTCACTTATTTTTAGGGAAAATTGTTGTTTTTTTTTTTACATTTTCTATTTTTTAATTAACTAGGGATAACAAATTGTGCCGTAGAAACGTTTTATATTAACAGAAACTTCTAGCCACATTTTAGAGAACTATTAAGCAATAACTTATAGCAAACGTATTATTGAAAATGCTTTAAGAGGACCAAATTACCCTTGTTATTATTGCTGGCCATTTATTAAAGTTACCTTTTTAAACTCAATATGAAAGGTCCTGTTCATACATTTTACTCGTTGGTACATGAAGTTAAGTTTGAAACTACAAGTGATTTGTAAAATATAAAAACTTATATATTTTTACTTCTATGAGCTACTGTTCTAACAAAATATAAAATGTAAATGCGAGTTCAAATGAGGTGTTCGTAAATTATTCACGATTATGACGCATTTCAAAATGATCAATATCGTATGTATTAATCAACTTAACACACCTTTCATCTCTTTTCTCTTAACACATGTCATTTACCCTTACAGACACAATTCATGAATGTTTAATGACTTGAAAAGAACAATTATTATAGCAAATATATTATTGACCATAAGTTTATATGAGTATATATTCTGTTTAAGGAGGGGTGAATTAACAAGTAGGACTTTGTCTTTTAAAAATACCATCAGGCGGAAAGCAAAGAAAATGAAACGTTTTTTCTGTCTTGCCTTGCAATTACTGTATAATTTATAGCAGAAAATTTTTAACACGATAATGTTGAAATTAGAATACGACCCTGTAGGAATTAAAACTGTATACTATATAGTATAGAAATTGATCACTAAGCCATTCAAATTTTATCAAATTTATAATTATGTTAGTTGGCTGATGGCTGTTATGTACGGAAGAGTATACTGACCCCCCTTATATATGTTTTATGCCTTCAAGAAAAAAAACCTTTGTATAATACATATCTTTAAAAACTTGACAAGTTATATGATATCTAAAATAGATCTTGCAGAGTTTTATCTGTTACTATACACCATAAATCACAAATATGCATTGTTTCTTCGATGGTATTTGGAAATTTAAGAGAACAGAATGTTCTTCTTAACATACAGTAGTTGTACACTTTAGCATTTATCATATGAATCTCATGAAAAAAGATGTATGAATTTATAAATTAAATTAGATTCTCTTGGTATAATAAGTCGCATCTATTATTATAATATTAAATGGCCCTTTTCTCGTTTTGATATATAAAAAAAACATGTATAATCATTGAAAAAGATGTAAGAAATATTTATAGTATAAGTTACTCAAAGTTTCAATACCATTTATATAATAATAATATATATCAGTTAAATTATAACATTTTATATAATACTGACAAGATACTCGTGTACCGCAAGCGTGTTATCATAACGATCAACTTATGTTAGGAAACATATAAAACATCATCTAAGCTAAAAACTCAGGTAAAGAATATATATATTATATATGATTATATCATCTCTATATCTGTCAAACAAATAATGCCTCGAAAACATACTGTTTTCAAATAAATAAAAGCGTTTACTCCAAGACAACGTCTGCTTCTTGAGGTAGACTTTCAATGAAAAGAAGAAAAAAACATATTTCTTATAAATAAAAGTAAGGTCTTAAGAAAGACTTAAGTTTATAATACGTATCTTTACTAGTATAGTAGCCAAAAAACAGAAAAGATCAATATGAACAATATATATAACTTTTAAAAAACCATTACGAACTATGTTGTTATCATGTATCGTCATATTTTAAACAGGCATATAAAATATATAAGGGGGGTCAGTATACTCTTCCGTATTATGCTATTGATTGATGATAATTATATTTGTTTTCTTCAATTTGTTCTAATTACAGCAATTTATACATTCTATTCATTTCTCAATAGATTGTCGTGTGGTCCAATGAAATATTAATTTGTTTGGAAAGTGTACATGTGATTTAAATGCAGTTGTTAATCTTTCAACTATTAAACATATTTAGAAAAAGCATAAATAATTGTTAAACGAATAGACACGCCGTACTATAATTGCCGAATGAAAGAGAACTATTGTCAAATTAAATGGTATACATTTTCATAGTTATAGCAAACAAGTAATCATGGTAAAATGGCAAGCTATACGCTAAAATACTAATTATTCTGACATAATTATATAATGTCAGATGAGCGCAAGTTTTACAATACCGTGTTAACATCTGCTATATAGGTTAATGTATCAATCTCATTAACTTACTTGCTCGCAAACGGTCAAATGCTGGCTACTAGTAGGATCAGAAATTATTTTCAAATCAAAGCGCTTGTCAGATGAAACTAAGCTGTCTTACATATTGACATTTTGAATGCTGTAAATTCGAAATTACTCACTATGTTTTAATTTTGTAAGTCGGTTGTGACGCAATTGCATAACTGCACGTTTTAAAGATCATCATATTACAAACATTGTACAGACTCATGTCCATTAAGCAAGATTAATAATGAATACAGTAATCAATTTTAAAATGATAAGTTTGTGCAATGTTTTATATACATAATTATAAAGCACTGTCACTTTTATCACTTAGAATTCATATTTTGTTTGGTGGTAAATACATATCCAACACAAATGTTTACATATTTTCCCAACAATATTGTAATGACCTAGAAATTTTACCTTTTGTAATTTAACTGGATTTCAGTCTTGTTTATTTCTACTTTTACTTTCATTTTGAGAAGCTTTAACTGGCGACAACACAGTAAATCATTTGGTGTCCTAATGAAACATACAGGACATTTACGTAAATTTACGTATTGCGCAAGCAATTTAATCCTTCCTGACTCTCAAAAATTTTCCCTAAATGTTATCCATGGTAGAATCCTGTGTTTATAATCTATTTTCGTGACTTCTGTCAAAACAGTTAATTCCTTTATTTCACATTCAAGATGTTAAAGTTTAATTGTATATAATGCAGCCTCATTTAATATGTAAATCTGCGTTATAAATCCATCTGAATTTAATTGTTAACACTGTATATTTATAATAATCTAAAATGCACTTTTCTATGTCGGCCATGTTGGATTATGTGATGATTCTTATTATAAGGTTTAATGTAGATATTTTTTTAAATAGGTTCCTATTTTTGGCGCAGAAGATATCCCACAAAAATTATTGTGGAGCCCACAGTAAAAGCTGTGGAGAGTTCCTTCCACAAGAAAATCTGTGGGAAGTCTTCTCACGGAAAAAACTGTGCAGCCCACAAAATATCTGTGAAGCGTTCTTTCCACAGAGTTGTGGAATGTGTGGGGACTGTGGTATATAAATAGCCAGCTTTCCTTCAGTTGGGAGCTTCAACATCCAAAATTCACTTTGTGCACCGTTTTGGCTTTTACTTTAAAATTCTCAATACTTTGGCTTTTATTCGAAATTATTCTGGTGCACAACGTTTTTTTTGGGGGGGATTTAACGATTTTATTAAGAAATTTAACATTTATTGTTGTAAAGTTCAAACTTTTCTTATTTTAATAAGAAACTTTAGCGAGGGAATTTTAAAATGTAACTTTAAACTGTATGTGTATGTAACCCAACGATTTTTTCTGACATAATAACTTACAGTTAATTTATATTTAAGCTGTTTAATAAACTTTAAAAACTTTAAAACGTATTTGTTATGTTTCCATTCTTAATTATTTTAAACGTTAAAGTTCAAACTTTGTGAATGATCAGCAGCAGTAGTAGCAGACGACGTAAAGAGTAATCACGGCGAGAAGTCAAACAATAGTTGCTGTCTGCATAAGAAACAACACACAGTCACGTAAAGCAGTCAAACAGCGTAGTTGCTGTGTACATAAGAACAACACACAGTCACGGAGAGCAATCATAAAGGGTAGTTGCTGTCAACAGATAACCTGTATGTTTTTGTTTTGTTTTGTTTTCAATTTATTTATTCTTTATCTTTTTATTTTAATTTATATTATTACATGCATGGCGATTAATAGAGATCCAATTACTGAAATTAATAAGCTACATGACCTACTTAAGGCAATTGTGGAAGTACCCGTGCATTGTAAATATACTATGGTTATTTATACTCCTATGATTTGCCGAAAAGCTTTTGTCTTTCCTGAATGTTCTTATTCTAGAATATCATAACTCTTGAAGAAACACTTATGTAAATAATCCCACTGTATACAATGTAAATACATTTTTCGTGCAAGTACGTTTTTTCATATATCGGAAGAACTAAATTGTAAATATCTGTTGATATATTGCATGTACTTGAAAAAGTGAATTGTTGTTGCCTAGTCACTCACATGAAAATATTTGACCTACACAATGAACACAATATTGTTTAATTGTCAAGATCTACAATTTAATCTAACACGAAACGTGTCCTTTCATAATACTGAACACACACGTACATATTTTGTTAGATTGATGTACTTATTTCATATATATTGTTCAAGGGGCTATGAGCATCTAATAAAAAATAACATGTGACCGATACCTAGGAATTGCATTCTAACATTTTTTATGATTTGAATAGTGTAAACATTTTTCTGAATTCCAGAACCTCTAGACAAATCGTTGAATTTGTATATGAATATGCATGAATATTATATACATAATGTTAAAAGCAACTGTCGGCATTATTATTGAAACACCTAAAGTATATATCATTGTCATGTAAATATATGTTGATTTCTTTTTTATTATTCTGTTTATCTACTTGAAATATACGCCGACAACCTGACGGGTACGCACGAATTTCTTGCACTATTTTATAACCTTCGATTACTGAACTGTGATGGATTTTCCATTTGTTTGATCAATTCGAGGTTATTGTCACCCTTGTGAATGTGTACTACGAAACTTCTATGAAAACGTTAGCTTCATTTCTTCATATTCATGGCGTCAGAGTTTTTGCTTTAACTTTTTGAAATATACAATCAAGTTATGAAAATATTCACAAGGAGAATCTCTCACCATAACTATGATTACATACTTTATTAATGTATTTTTAACTATTTAAACTGCGTCAGAGTTTGTTGGTTTTTTTTTCCTTTTTTTTAATTTTTGAATATACAATTTAATTATGAAAATATTCCTCAGAAATATTTTTCACCATAACTCTGATGACATATCTTATTAAGTTATTTTTTAACTATTTAAACTGCGTCAGAGTTTTTTGTTTAAATTTTTGAATATACAATTGAGTAATGAAAATATTTACCAGGAGAATTTCTCACCATAACTCTGATTACATATTTTATTAAGTATTTTATTAATTTTTTGCAACGCTCTACACCTTAGTGAATCATTGAGAAATGAGGTATCTCTTGTTATAAATCAACCTCAAAGAAATGAGGTTGGTCGAAATAAATATATTATGCTTTGTTTATACATTTGACAGCTTATACTGATTTGTTTGCAATATTACGGTATCTTTGCTGTGTTTTCATGTAACATATACATTGTTTTGACTTGTCTAACCTTATAGAATTCATCTTCATTCCAGAACTGTTTTTAAACTTTGTTATCTAATTCTAACTAAAATTATTTGTATGTAGTTTAGCTCGTTTCACACTCGATTAGTGAGTACAGATTCCATCTCTTCTTGCAGTCATCAAACCTATAACATGCAATGTCCTTATATTAATCTCCTTCCTCCTTTACCTCTATTTCTTCTGACCTCTTTTTTCTTCACTTTAGTCTCACATAATGTTACCCGGCATCATATTACTCATGATACTGCACGTTTACTTACCTATGAAATCAACCTTATGTCCATGACGGTTATACAATTTTATCTGGTACAATCATCATCAATTACATAAATATAATACACTAAGTAAGACGACCATCATATAGATACTCCGGACTGCTGCCAATATTTACTCATTCTTTAATATTGTAGAATATCTACTCATCCCATGTGATGTTATTATCTTTGTATATAGGTATATTCACAGTCATGAATAAGCAAAATATGATAATTCATCCCAAAAGGAAATATGTCATAAATCTTACAAAAGTACATATTAACATGGTTTTTACCTATTTCTTGTTTCAAAATTTTATCAGAGTATTTTGTGTACGTGTTTTTTTTTTATTATTACTTCTGGCGGGAGATATACATGAACACCCAGGGCCTGAATCTACAAGCTCATCTAATACTGATACAACATTTAGCATATCACATCACTTATCATTTGTCCACCTAAATGTACAAAGCATACGACATAAACTTGACATTCTTTATTCCGAACTTGTCGACTTTGATATTCTTGCCTTCTCTGAAACATGGCTGAACAATACAATATCAACTGATGATCCTAAACTCTTATCTTACAATACTCCTGAACGAAAAGATCGGATTGATGATTCTCATGGCGGAGTTATCCTCTATGTTCGAGAAAATCTGCATTATAAGAGACATTACAATTTAGAACTTAATAACTGGAGTGTATCTGGATTGAATTGATTCCTGAAAATAACAAACATGTACTCTTCGGTCTATTTTATCGACCTCCTAATGCCGATGCAAATTACAGTAATAAGGTTGAAGACTCAATCTCTCTTGCTATCGATACAAATATTTCTGACATAATCCTTACAGGTGACCTCAATTATGATGCATTAACCATAACTTCAAACAGAAAAATCAATTCAATTACACAACAATTTAATATGAGTCAACTTATTGACGAACCTACTCACTTTACCGAAACATCACAATCATTTATAGATCTCATATTTATAACTAATATAAATAACATCGTAAAAGCTGGTGTTGTTGAACACTTTCTCAACCAAGAACATCGATTCCATCTCCCAGTTTTTTGTCTTCTCAAATTTAGAAAACCCTCTCAACGTGGATTTCAACGAACTATATGGGAATACAATGGAGGTGACTTTGATAAACTCCGACAAGATCTACTAAATTATAACTGGCATACATGCACTCACGCAGATATAGACACATATGCGGACAATATAACAAATCAGATCATAAATATTGCAAAAATTAATTCACCAAATAAACAAATACATGTTAGACCATCAGATGCTCAATGGATGACTAGTACAGTAAGAAGCCACATTAGAAAACAATAACGCAGTTACAGAAAAGCAAAACAAACACAGTCTTTACATCATTGGCAAAAATTCCGACAACTTAGAAATGAAACTATTTTATTAATACGCGAAGCTAAATCAAATTATTATTGCAAATTATCGGATAAACTCAAAAGAGGATCATTATCGTCTAAAGACTGGTGGAAAACGTTAAAATCATTTATATCATCACAACAAATAACTCCAATACCCCCATTACAAAATCCAGAAACACTCGAACTAAACTTTACAGATGAAAACAAAGCAAATTTATTAAACGACTATTCTATTAAACAAACACTCGTTGAAGAATCAAATAAGCATGTACCTGATCTTGGTCCATCAATGACAACAACTTCACTATCTGAAATTACACTAACTGAAACTGAAACAGAAAATGTCCTAAGATCATTAAATCTTGAAAAAGCATCCGGTCCTGATGGTATAAGTAATAGAATTCTACGCGAAGCGTCACATGAACTCTCTCAACCTCTTTGTGATTTGTTTAATGCCTCACTTCTTCGTCGTAAAGTACCATCGACATGGAAAGTAGCTCATGTATCTGCAATTTTTAAAAAGGTGACTCCTCTCTTCCAAATAATTACCGCCCTATCTCTCTTCTTAATACAATTGAAAAAGTTTTTGAGCGGCTAATATTCAATCATCTTTTCAACCATCTCCAAGCTAACAACTTTCTTACTCCTGTTCAATCCGGCTTTATTCCTGGCGACTCTACTGTTAATCAACTTGTTTTTATATATGATACACTGTGCAAAGCACTTGACAATGGTCTAGAAGCTTGGGTTATTTTCTTTGATATCAGTAAAGCGTTCGATAAAGGCTGGCATAAAGGTATACTGTCAAAACTCAAATATGCGGGTGTTTCCGGCAGCCTCCACGAATGGTTTTCTAACTATCTCATAAATAGGCGTCAACGTGTAGTTATATCTAATTCAAAATCATCTTGGGGTACTCTTTCAGCTAGAGTACCACAAGGTTCTATTCTTGGCCCTCTGCTATTCCTTTTTTTCATAAATGATATTGTTCTAGATCTCCAATCATCTGTCAACCTTTTTGCTGATGATACAAGTCTTTATATTATCATAGAAAATCCACTAGTCGCAGCTTAACAGTTACAAACAGATATACAGACAATCACAACATGGGCAGATAATTGGCTTGTCACATTCAACCCATCAAAGACAGAATCACTGATTGTATCTAGAAAACATAACGCAAACCACCCTTCTTGCTTAATCAAAATATACCAGAAGTTAACGATCATAAACACCTAGGAATTATTCTCTCTAATAACTGTAATTGGCATTCACACATTAAATATATAACCGAAAAGGCTTGGAAGCGCGTCAATATAATGCGAAAGTTGAAATATTCTTTGGACAGAAAATCTCTTGAGATAATTTACACTTCGTTCATTCGTCCTATTCTTGAATACACAGACGTCATTTGGGGAAATGCTTTTCAATATGAACTCGAAAGCTTAGATAAGATTCAGAATGAATGTGCTAGGATTGCTTCAGGTGCGACAAGATTAGTTTCTATCGATTGCCTAATTCAAGAACTTAATTGGGAAACATTAGAACAAAGACGGTATAATCACCGATTAATTTTGTTTTATAAAATGCACAACAATTTGACTCCTGACTTTCTCTTTTCCTTAATTCCTTATCAAACTAATACAAGGTATAATTTACGTAACTCTGATAATACTGCTGGAATATATGCGCGAACTTCTTTATACTACAACTCCTTTCTTCCCTCTACTATACGCGATTGGAACAACTTACCAACCGAAGTTCGGAACTTACCAACACTTTCATCATTCAAGAACTTCTTAACACGTAACAAGAAACGCACACCAAAATACTACTATTCTGGTAACAGAAAATTGCAGGTTCTCCGTACACGTCTTTGCATAAAATGCAGTTCTTTAAATTATCATCTTTTTCTAAGAAACATATAACCCTCACCTGTATGTGAATGTGGTCAAGTCGAAAGCAACTATCACTTCTTCTTTGAATGTTATCGCTACAACTTGTACCGAAATGAATTATTTATTAATATTCAAGCTTTTGATATCAATCTCGATATTCTTCTCTTCGGAAACCTTGGCCTATCAGATGATGATAATTAAACAATATTCTCTAACGTGCAGTCTTTTATAGCAAAAACTAAAAGATTCCTTTAACGATTTAACACATAACAAATAATTATGAGACGCTCCTTCCCCTTTTTCTCTTTTGAATTACTACTTCTTTCATACTCCATATATATTTGTTTCTATTATACGTTTGGTAAAATATATATTTCTCGGATAATTTTAGATCATCAGTTCGACACCGATATATTTAACAACTAAACGGAGAAGAATTCTATAAGACCTAGTCTTTCATTCTAATCCTCTTCTTTGAATATTGTCAAATTTTGTATGTGTATATATACAAATGTTATTATGTACATATTCTGAGAATAAATATGTTTAAACTAATTCAAATAATTGTTTGATTTAATTGATATAATTATGTGACATTATTAATAACGTTAAATAATTTAATAAAAAATGTAACTGCAACGGCGAGGAATTTGAAACTATAAAGTAAACAGACGAAAGGAAACGTCTCAGGCATTTTTAAACTAAATCCCGAAAGAAAAGTTGATGTCTTGGCTGAAAACTCGCCATCATAACGTTAAACCCAGCAAAAAGACAACATCAGAAAATAGTGAATGCATAATCTACATCTACAAGATGCAAAATCAATACTGATTGTAACGTTACTTAGCAAAAGTTAATTTGAGACAGATATAGGTTAATATTGGATTAATATCAATGTCGAATAGGAAACAAATGCATTTTTGTTTTTATATATTGAATACAATCTTATAGAAAATTTCTCTCAAATGATTATACAGACGGATGGCATTATTTGTTTTATTTGAATAGAGAAAATCAGATCATCAAATGTGGGGAACTTATTTACCTGTCTTCTTGATGATTATGTAAATGATGAAAATTAGGATAACAAATGTCAACAAGGAATGGGGAAATCAATGAACGCACTACCATACATATGTTTATAATATTTATATAATTATAATGTTAACATTAACAAGATGCATACATGCCTCTCCGTTTAACTGTTCGTTGTAATAATTACCAATACATAAGAATATTTTTCAGGTTTATTTGCCGACAGACGCATTGCTAAATACGTATTTAATTTATAAGTATATGAAACCGTTTACGTTTATTTTCATATGTTTGTTCTTGTGCAAAGACTGTCGGTTGTTGAGGATACGATTCCAGTTAAGGACATTTCCGCATTATACTTTTTATGACAACATGGCATTGTATATGCCAAATAAACCGTTGATAACAACCAAAAAAACAATGATGCCAATCTTAAAACATGAGCCAACAACTTGTCTGTGATATTTCGTGTTTTGTATTGATATAGACAATTTCATGAATTTGAATGCCGCTTTTTTTTTCTTGATCTTGTTTATCATGTTTTGTCCTTGATTACATGTGAATCAATGAAACGTTCCATGTTGGAAGAAATAAATCATTTTTGAGTTTTGTATGCTCAGCATCGGAAGTTGAAGCGGGAACGTAAAATAGCTGATTTTTGCAAATTCCTTAATCATAGGCAACAGTAAAACACTTCCCATGTAATCACAATATGATACACCAGACACAAGTAACCAATGTTCGAGTATCTGAATATGACTTTATATCTTTTCCCTGTAGTCAATATAAGTAAACCACAGGAAACATGAGTCAGTCAACGAGCAAGTCCTTTTTTTCATTCCCTAAAGACAATGCTGTAAGTGGAGTACGGGTAAATAGTACCTGACCTCAAGTTAACACGGTGTACATGCCTGTACGGATATACTTTTTAACTCTGACATATTTTGAAAGGAACGGTCTTTAAATTAGGCTACAAGTTCATTAAGTTAGGTTCATGTCAATGTTTATTTGATTTATTATGGCGCCAAATGTATGTAACGTAATTATACATTGTGTTTTATAAACAGGTTTTGCAAGACGTGTATGCAGTAAAATGAAACTGATGATGCCTGCCACTTTTATGTGTACTATTCCGACAGTTATTTGGACCATGTATTGTTTTGTTGCATTTCATAAATGTATCCGAAACGGAGTTGTTGGGCACAAATTTTATTTCAAATGACATAGTTTGTTTAACATATCCTCTTTTTAGTTGCCAAAACTTACCACTGATTATTTTGAAAAAAGATTTAATTAAATTCATTGTTTTAGTTTTAATTGCATAAATGTGTCACAGGAGCTGATTTTAATACATTATAAACATTACATGAATTATTATTATGTTTATTTGTTTGGTTGTTTGTTTGTTTTAAAATATTCTGCCATAGGGTTACTTTCAAATTGTTATTACATAAAGATGCATATTGCAGAGCAATTACTTCTCTAAAAAAACAGTAAAGGTCGCTGCAATCTGGCATACATTTAGTGTCATTTAATTAACATTTACTACATTTACTAAATTACTATCAAAGAAAAAATATAAACATTAAACGACACATCCTCCACACTACACCCTAAACGAAACTTTCCAGCGATTTTGATGTAAGTTCTAAGGGATAATGTTTTATCTTTTAACCTTTTCTTCAAATTAGCATGCATTAGCCACGAATGGTTCGTATATATATTCTTTTTTTACAAAAATCATTTCAGCTCGTAAGTTAATGTATCAAATATTTTTATATCATTGTCTGGAGAGAAAGTTTGTTTGAACCACCAACGTGTCAACTCATTCGGCTACTTTCTAACAAATTATTTTAATCCAAAGTCATTGGCGCATTTCGAACAAACAGCGGTAAAGAGCAAATTGGTTTGAAGTCAACAACTTTCACCACTTAGATACAGATGCCCCATGTATTGAAATCTTCATAATATATCATTGCTGTAGAGTTTGTAGGCTAGTCCATGGGTTATCTAAACAAACTTTTTAAGGCTTTTAACCTTAAGTTACTGAAAACCATCAATAAGGTATCAATATCTTCATTAATTCTTAGAACGATGCGTAGAATCAAGATCTTTTTTCTTTGTTTGTTTCGCATATCAATGTTATCATGAAGATTTATTAACCTCTTCTAGTAATAAAATCAACAATTAAACTTGATTAAATGTTGCACACCATGACAGAGTCATTGCGATCCTAGTTAAATTCACCTTTAATTAAGATTGAAAAATACAAAGGATCTGGAGTGGAGACAAAATTTATTACTTTAAGCTTCCAATCAATATGTAACAAATAATGACAATTCAGCATGTGATCAGTTCGGATTATATTATTGCACAGTATGAACATGTTCGAGTCTGCAAATAAACAGTTCTACCAAGGTACGAAGCACGAATTTGTCTGCCTTTTCATAATATATTTATAAAACTATGGGAATCACTTCAAAAACTGCTGACTCACGCTACATGGCTAATTCAGAAAAATAGACTACACCAATTTCAATATTTCTGTAAAAGGCAAACAGACAATATACTCATACAAGCACCTTACAATTTTTCGTTGACATGACGGAGAAAATTCTCAACTTGTTGGACGTAGAATCTTATATGAATCCTAAAAATTAATGCAAATAAAAATACAATTTTGTTTTATAATTTGTTGCGCCAAATGGTATCTTATCAATATAGTATGCTCTAATTTGATATTGATTATTGCTGCACAGTTTCTGTGTAAATATAAAAAAACATGTTTTAACTTCACAGAAAGTAGATATGTTCTATTCTATTTGAAATTCCACAAACTATTGATGGTCACCATATAAAAAGATAATGTAATCAAAAAGACTGGCAATTTTTCAAGAACATATCATTTTTAATATATTCTGAATCAATCTGCTGATAATGCCGTCAAAGAAAAAATATGTATTTAACAGATAACATCTTTGGTTTAACATGTCAAAAGGAACACATGATTGTTTACCGAAGGGTGTTAATAAAAGATGCAGGTAATATAAATAAATATGTATTTAACAGATAACAACTCCAGTTAAACATGTCAAAAGGAACATATAATTGTTTACCAAAGGGTGTTAATAAATTCTGCAGGAGCTAGTTGATACACGACAGGCGTACATGGATCGCAACAGCTACCAATCTATTAGAATTAAAAGTATTGTATAAATAATTACTTGCTGTTATTATATATCAGTGCTCAATGTTTCTTAAATGGAACAATGTATGTCATTCGACGAAAAGCAACCGATTATCAAGAAGTACAAAAAATGCGTGTTTCCGTAACAAGTGGAAAATGGCCGGAACTAAATAAATTGTAATAATTAGAAGAGGTCAGATGTTATCAATCCTATTTACGTCAGTCAGCTGTTAAAGGGCAGGTAATACGTCCTGAGGGTGATTATACGGTTATACTCATAAAGTAACCAACCGCATTGTTTATTGTTTTGAATAATCGTGCAGTGCTTTGTCCGTCCATATAATGCTTATAAAATGACGCCGACAGGAAACAGATGATAATCTGTCTGCTATATTATCGATCCCGGGAACGAACGAATGATAATATACGTCAGAAAGAACAAAATGCAGATTGATTTAAAAAGAAAATAATGCACAGTTCCGCAAATTTCAGTCTCTCTAAAATATGTTAAATGTGAGTAATATTTAGAGATTAATAGATTGGTGCCGTGGATGGAGAAGGTTAATCTGGCGAGGCGGAGGAATTTATTCGGTGAGCCGATTTTTATAAAGAATTTTATTAGGCAAACTACCTTTAATCACACTATCGGAAATGTTTCTATTTAAACAAAGAAGGCCCAAAGCGTGCATTATTCTACAACAATGCCTCGCCGTTCTTATTATCTCCCTGTGTATTTTCACATTGAGGGCGCCATTTTGTTTGAAAAATGTAATAAATAAAAACAATATTTTGTCGAATATTTTTTCTTGAAAAGTAGTCAGGCAAACATGCATACCACGTAATCAAGTGCCGTAGATCAGTAAAAATATACGGCACCTTGTTATCGGGCCGAAATTGATACAAGTGACAGGATAAATATGTAATACATGATTAGTTCTAAACGTTATCAAAGAAATCGATTGTAAAGAAACCTCGAACGTAAAAGAAATAGTATGTAAATACATTAGTGTGTCACAAACTAAGAATTGTTTGTTGTCAAACGCTTTCATTTTCACACTTTAAACTACGTCATTATTTTCTTTTTATTTAAGTATAACGTTTGGGTGTTCCTCAAAAAAAGTATAGACTATAGAATAGAAATTATAACAAAACATATATAAATATGACGTTTTGCGGTTTGGTGTTACAAACAGCTATGTACTACAAATAAACATAATCATGTTATCCCGCTGTCTTTTGTTTAGGGTATTTAAGATATGCAGATTACACTTGAAAAATAAATTCAATCTGAACAGCGCCTCATTTATGACTCTATCTCATCTGCATTAGAAAAATAACCACTAAGCTATAATTGTATAATAGTAACAATAAACAAGTTATTAGGCCAAGGTTATAGAATGCAACCATTTTCAACTGTTTTGAAAATACTGTTACAAAAGCAATGTTCATTGTGAAAACTACATTGTACCTAGTTTCACAATTTAGTCTCTCCTAAATGTATGAGTTCATGTTGTACATTTAAATAAATTGACGGAGACTAACAAATTCTATATCATCTTTGTTAACTGATATTATATTATGTCTCCACAGTCATCTAAACATTGGCCATAGTTGTCATCAGATATATATGCCATTTATCAATAGTAAACGTAATGGATAAAGTAATCTTATATAGAATAAAAGTGGGAACATATATAGGGACAAATAACAAAGTTTCCAATCGTTGGATTAGCGCAAACCACTAGTTGATGAGGAAAATAACGCCAGTAACCATCCGAAAATATTATGTGACAATGATTCTTTATCATTTGTAACATTTCATTTTAAAATATTTCTAAACTACATGACGACTGTTTAGCCTAGTGTATTTGGATGCCAATTAGAACGGTATCTGTCCATTACAACTGTCCATTTTTCACCTCTTTATTTAAAAAAACGAGAATGAATTTCTGTACAAGTTAGGCATAAGGAGGTCTGCATTGTTTCAGATGTGAAGACATTTTTGGACATAATTCTACAAGTTTGAAACGTGTGAATGTTGTGAGATAATCATTTTCAAAATCAATATCAAACAATAACAGAATACTAGTAATAATCTAAATAAATGTCATCTTCGTGTATCATTTTCAAGGATAGATATCTGACAATGTTTTTCTTTCTTTTTTTTTCTTTTTTTTGTGAAAGCTAAACAAGAATTAGATTCCTTTAATAAGGTTTTACTCGATCAGTAATAAAGAATAAACGTTATTATGACTTTGTAGCACTACATTCATTTGAGGTCATTGATTTGAGAAATGTGGAGAAAATTAATACCTGTTTTGTAAAGTATTACATTAAAAACTTTTGTGATTATAAGTAAATCCCAAATTATCTCTTATAATGGTATTGACTTACACGGAGAAAGAAGAAAATGTTCTTTTATAATAACATTTCGTAAGATATAATAACTATACTACTTACATAAAAGCATGTTTTTAATTGAACAAATTAGTAAACCTAACTGATGGTCTAAATAATTATAATGCTCGTCATATAAGACGCCATAATAAGATTTTGTCATATTCTAAATATTAAAAGAAAAAAAAAACGTCAAAGAAATGTTTTCCAAGTAACTAGTATATATTTTGTATTTCTCCACGATTCAGGCTTATTCTTTATCAATAAGCTTTGCCACATTTATAAAAAGAAAATAATTTTAACCGATGGACGCAATTTTGTATATTAAAATAAAAAGAAAAAGTCCTTTAAATGTCATAGGTTTCAAAATCCATTGAATACGATTTATCGATTGGTAAGACTATTCTTAGAGGATGCAAAACATATTAAATACAACCTGATTATATTAAGTAAGGTGAATACAGATTGTTTTATCATTATTCTATTAACAACAGATTTAAGTAATTCTTATCCCTTTTCTTTTTTAATTAAACTTTTTTATTCTTTGGCCCAAAAATAGGTGCGAATTTTGAAATCGTTATACGAAAATCGGCCCCCGGAATTAAATTCCCCTTTAAGGTCTTATTTTTTCCGGGGGTTAAATCGAAGTAAAAACGGGTTTAAACGGCCCTTTGGGGGTCCCAAACCCCCCGCATCAAAACCCCCCCAACCCCGGGGTATAGCCCATAAACCCCCCCACCCAAAACCGTGTTTTTCCTTAAATAACTAAAGTAATGTCCAATATCAATTTCAAAGAAGGAATTTTAACGCGTCCCAGGGGGCGAATTTGCCCAAAAACCCGAATTATCTAATGTCTCCTTTTTGATCTTAAACGTCTATTAACCAACTTTGAAAAACTTTGATAAAAGCAAATTGTTGGGCCCCAAACAATGTTTTTTTTTGTGTTTGTTTTTTTTGTTTCTTTTAATTTTTTTTTTGGTGGACCAAATTTTTAGTGCTTTACTCGCATCCTAACATCTACTAAACTTTATGTTTGAGACGTTAGCATGTTCGCAAATCTTTATTTTCAATATTTTGTATATGTCTGACAGATATCAAAATAAATGGATTTCTGTCCAAGGAAACGATTGTTTTATCATGTTTCATTGAACACTTGTCTAGTTTTATGGCAATTCTGCACCTGAATGTATGATATACTGACCATAAATTTTATGTAATTCAGCTGCACCCAATTGTATAAACGTTGGTTAAATCTAACCACTGGGTTAAATCCATGGTAAGGTTAACTTTTGGGTTAAACTTTGGTTAACCGATTGTATAAATTTTTGGTTAAATTAACCCACGTATAGGAGGTGGGTTAAATTTTAACCAAATGTTAACCAGAAATAAAATGGCTGCCGTTTGTACGCTTCGTCTCAACTTTTGTTCATTTTTGCTTCGAAATAGACTATTATCGGTTTTGTATATGATGGCAACGATATTTCTTTATGTTGCGTAGTGATGGGAAACGGAAACAAACTTTTCCAGAGCCGGAAATAAACAGTTTTAAAAAACAGCTGTCAGTGTCGATAATTCGGATAAGTCATGATACAAAATGTCATTTTAAACCGATTGAATGAAGATCATGCTTAGGTTAATACTGAGGATAAACTTGAAGGACAATTACGAAGTCATTCTGGACCAGTACGCAGCGGGAGATCCCTGGAAAGACAAACATGAGGCTGTATACTTTGTGATTGATCAGTGAATTTTATTTCGATCAACACATATGTGTGCGTTTTCGTGTCATGGTCAATAACAACATGACTTATTAAAGATTTACAGACTGACAGGATATATCACCAAAGAGAATTCTCTTGCTGAACTTATCATGATGAAGAAGGTATGATACTGCATTTAACTTTTTGTGCCACTATCAGTTAAACAGTTTGCATGACTTTTTGTGTGTTTGTTGTGTTGTGTGTATAAAACCATTATCTGATATGAAAATTGGCAAAACAAAGGAACGAAGTCATATAAAAGAACATATTTTGTTCCTTCCATATTTCATGCACTGTTCTGCTTTTTAACAATTATTATTCCTAAACCAAAAAGTCAAGATTGCTCAGGCCTTGATATCTTGTTGTCATGTCACTAGCAAAACAAGCCAAATGGCAGGTTGTTTCGCAGTGTGTGGCACCATGACACATTGTCGCTTGGCTCAAATAGAAAAATTAGCTCTTATTGAGGCTAAACTTGCTTTGTTTGCTGCGAGCGACTCCAATCAAACCATGCATAACAAAGTAAGAAGTCAAATTTCCCCCCGTTTAAACCCAGAGACCCTGGGGACAACGTGCCCCCTTCTGGCAAATTTTTTTTTGCGCCAAAAAAAAAGGGGATAAACAACAAAAGCAACATGCCCAAAAATTAACATAAACAGCCCCCAAATTTCTAGAAAAAAGGTTTAAAAAGCCAAAAAATTTTAAGCTGCGGGGCTCACTTACCCCCCAACCCCGGAGGGGCCCGACCCAAATTTTCCCCTGGATAAGGTGGGGGTGAAATTATTTTTGCGGCACACCCTACAGGCAGAGCTAAGGATTTAAAACCCCCAAAGCTATTTTCCCCGGATCATCCCGACCACCAAGATTTTTAAAAAATTTTTTTCTATCCGGGGTCAAATGTTTCCCGGAATCAACCAGGATGTTGCCGGCAGTGTTACGGTTGTACCCAAGTTGTCTACCGGGGCTCTGCCGGGATGTAAGTGAGACTGTAGCTTTACTGCGTTCGTCATACAGTAGAAATATATTGAAATATGGTGATGATACTGAAAAACAAATCATCAGTTGTTCCCAACTGTCATAAAAAATATTACAAAAAACTTGAATTTTACTTTTCTTAAAATCCTAGGACAATGTATTTTGCTAAGCTTGTGTCCTTAAAATATTTTGGCTCATCTTGTGTAAAATTAGTCAAAAAGTTTTTTAATGTGTATTAAATAGTTTCAAGATACATTGATAATTATTTTAGCTAAATCAAGCAGATTCCAAAATGAAAATACTGTAAAAGATATAATCATGCTTATTTTACCCAATCTTTAAAAAAATTCCTAATCAAACTGAAATTTGGAATATCCAATGCAATAAAGTTAGATATTGATTAAGTTAATTCCGGTATTGTTACAGACATATGTGTCACAGTGTGTTGTTGTTTTTTTTGGTAGAGTACAATAATTTTTTTTCAATAATTTAGGAAGATTTCCCTGTTGAAAAACTTGCTTTTCCTAATTTTATCAGCAAAATTTCAAAAATGATGACTTAGGAAATTTGTCTTCTCATCAAAGGTTGATAAAGGGCTTGTTTATTTCTAGTAGCAGGGAAAAGAAACAATGTCATCTTCTGATGAAAATCAAACTGTTTTATTTAGTTTTTAAAGAAAGTTTATACAGGCTTCATGATCATGAATTAACACACAAGTCATATATCTAATTATAAAGTTATTTTATCAACCTTTTAACTTTCAATTTTAAAATGTCCCAAAATAGCCTCAATGTTTTCCCAATAAAAGTCTTTTCTCAAATTAACTAAATTTAGTCTCATATATTTTATAACCACACCTGACACATTCTCAGAAATTAAAAGAACCCAAAAAGGATTTCTTTTTTCTACCTTTTAAAGTATTTAAAATATTTTTTGGGTGGGAAGCCTGCTTTAGGGTTTATTTAATGTGACACAAATAGTACTTGAATGGGGGAAAAAAGGGAAATTTTTAAAAATTAATATTTTTTTCCCATATCTACTCAAAAAGAAATAAATTTTGATTTTACAATTTTCTGTCCCTTTTGTCCCTTCTTTGGGATTAAATTAAATTTTATTTAAAAAAACGCTTTTCTCAAAATACTTCTTCTTTCAAAAATGTAAAAAAAAGTAAATATTTTTGATTGAAATCAGATTAGAAAGCAAATTTTTAAAGCAAAATTTAGCTTTTTACCTTTGGGAAATTGGGCCCTGTGGAGATATTCCCAAAATCCCCAAACCCCATTGTACTCTTGATATTTCTTAGATGGGGAGGGAGGGGATTAATAAATAAGCAATAAATAGAGGGAGGGAGAGAGAGATTTAGACCATTATTCCATTGTTCAATGAGGATGTATTTTATTTATTAAATAATTTATTCAGACTTTCAATGTAGATGAAAATATTTTACAAAATTATAATATCTTAACAATATATAGAACTCTAGAAAACCAGTTATAGACTATGCACTTATTAACTATATATAACTTATTGTTTATGGTAACAGTCATACACTATTCATTACATTATGTATATATATTGAGACCCTGGTTTACCTACTTCAATGACATATAGCCTATTCCTAAAGGTACTGGACAAGTATAATGTTGGCCAGTGACAGGTTCCAATTATTCATTAAGTGTTAAGTATTTTATTTACAAGATCCATGTATAAGTAATAAATATATAAGATCTAAGAATTCCTAAACAACTTCATTAAAAAAATCAAAATTGAAGTAGAGGTAAATTAAAAATCACTTTTGATTGTTCATAAAGTAATTAATTATGGTAAATTCAAGATGACATTTTTTTATAATTATTTTTCATTTTAGTTTCTCCTCTGTTTAGTAAATTTACTGGCTGGAACCAAGTCAATTTTTGCAATTTGAGTGTTGTGATTAGTGAGAATTAAAGTTAAAACATGTTGAATGTTTAAAATAAAGGATGTCAGCCATACAGTCACAAGAAAGCAAAATGATTTTGTTTTCATTTATGTGTTTTTCATATATTTTCGTTTGTTTGTTTTGTTGTTGTTTTGTTTTTTATTTTTATTTATTTTTTTTTTTTTTTTTTTTGGGGGGGGGGGGGGGGGTAATTAGCAATAAGTAGACTTTTATTTTATTATTTATTTTGCTATAATATGGTAAACTTTCAGTATTTTAAGAGCTCTTCTTTCATGAAACATAGCTTTGGCAAATGCAACAAGATTTTCCCAAGTGACTGATATGGTATTTAGTAACTGAAACAGAAGTTTCATATATTATATAGTGAAACTACAGAGAGTAGTTTGGGGCAGAATCATTCAAAAATTGCATCTGCTGTTACACAAAATATTTTGGGTTCGAATTTTTAGGTACGAATCTGATAGAAAATATATGCGTCAATACTTCTGCATTGAGTGGTTCTTGTATGAAATTAGTTACATTCTAACCATTTTCTGTCCCAGTTGATGGATGATTTTGATTTATAACATTTTATCAGCGAATCTTTGTTCATTTGCAGTACATTTTTATTTGTAAACAAAGCCCATAGCAACCATGCAAGTTATTCGTACCTAAACACCAGTTCCGAGGTCATAAACAAGTTCATCCTACGTAAAAGTTATATTCTGTACATTTGTTTAATGATAATATGTAATTAGAGTGGTGACAATTAACATCTTAATTGAAAATTTGAACCGATTTTAACTCTACTATCAAAATTTTCGATTGTAATAAAGATGGGAGC
The DNA here is from genome assembly GCF_026571515.1 of Ruditapes philippinarum. Taxonomy (NCBI): domain Eukaryota; kingdom Metazoa; phylum Mollusca; class Bivalvia; order Venerida; family Veneridae; genus Ruditapes; species Ruditapes philippinarum. The sequence continues at coordinate 60,811 of NW_026858150.1, forward strand.
GTAAACCATGTGTCAATTTTGACATATTCCGCGAAAACAACATAACCGGATATAGAATATATTGCATGTCGGGATTAGTATTGGTTAGTTTAACCAGCGGTTAATTTTAACCATTTTGGTTAGTTAACCTTTTGTTTATCTCGGTTTATACAAGTGACTAACCAAATTGGTTAGTTAACCAAAGTTGGTTAAATTTAACCCACGGTTAGCGTTAAACCCAGGGTTAATTTAACCAACGTTTATACAATTGGGTGCTGGTAGTTATAATAGTCATTCTTGTATAAAAGGATATGACTATTTCGATGATCTACGATATGTTGTTTTCCGCATAAAGAAACTGGCTTCGTATTGATTTTAAAAATCGATTTTGTGTTTTATTTTGAAAAAAAGGGTAGCTGGGGGGGATCGTTAAAAATTTAAAGGTTAGCAAAAGGTGGGGAAAAATATGTCTTAAAAAAGAGCTACGAGGAACCATAGGGGTGCTCGAAATGGGTTTTCAAAGCCTTTAAGCTAAAAAAAAAGAACCCCAGGAATTAATAAAGAATTTTTGTATAAATTTTTAAGGGGCCCAAAAATTTTTGGGCAAAAAACCATTTTAGGTTATTAGCCTTTAATGTATTCCTTTTTTGCTTTAAAAAATAAAGTATAAATTAAGGCTTTACCTATTCCATTTTGTAATTTTTTCAAAAACCCTTTGCATGCCCCAAAAAATTAAACTTAACGGAAAAAGGAAAAAAATATTTTTTGTACGATATCGCTTTCCCCATTCCCCTTTAAAATTTGATCAAGTTTAATACGTTGCTCTCTGGTTTAATCCATAAATGCAAGTTTTTCTCTGTGAATACCTGTGTGTGCAGCTTTTTATGCAGAATGGCTAGTTTATTTGTGTGTTATGTATTTGAAGAATGTTGATCAAATAAATAATCCATATCATAGATACTTGTCCAAAAATCATTATTTAATGGCGGCCATCTTGGATTTGGAAGCCATATTGAATCTTCGACCGATGCTACTTTAGCATTTTTCCAAGAAATAACTTTTTTTGACCTACAATGTCAATTCATATCATTTTCATGCCATAAATAACTTCATTTTGCCGTGTTCCATGTACATTGTATATTTTGGCGGCCATCTTGGATTTTGGCGGTCATCTTGGATTTTAAAAAAGTGGCTCCCAGGCTAAAATGAAATGAAATACTATTTCCTGGCACCATGCCAAGTTTCATGCTTTTCACAGAAGGTGCAAAATTATTTCACTGATTTCTTGTACTATAATATAGAATCATTGTTATGTCAATGAGACTGGCGGCGTTTAAAAAGTTTTTTAAAATATTTATTCTATAAACAAAAATATCTATTTAATTGTAGTCACACAGCGCAAGACATCAAAATAAAATACTATGTTAGAATTATAATAATTTGACATAATGATATTAAGGGCCTTTACTGACGCAATTGCTTAAGTTGATATTGAGCCTTTCAATTTTAATTTTGATAATAGACACTTCGGCTCAAGGCTTTAGCTTTTAAAATTAGACACATAAATGAAACATAAAGTTGCATCTGATTCACATAATATTTCAAGAGCCTCACAAAGCCTGATAGAAATCACACAATATAACCTTTTTAAAAATATAGTCAATGCAACTTTATCATATATTATATCATTATACGGCACGTTTGTAACGTCGCTTTTCGTTGGATAATCGTGTCTTTTATATAGTCTCATTTACCCGGCTGCTGTCATTTACGTATATCTTTGTTGTTTTATCTGCAATGATGTCTTTAAAAAATATTTATATTAAATCAATACCTAACAATGCATTATGCTTCGTTATAAATCAAATGTTCTCGAATTAAACATTTCGTTACATAATTCAATAACAAGAATAGACAAGAATATTGACTTTGAATGAAAATAATGTTTATTATATTTAAGAATGGGGCTTTGTAATGCTTAACCTTATTGTAATGCAGATTTCGATAGTTGTATATCAGTCTTGTGAAAAATTTAAAAAAACGAACATTAAAAGGCACATGTCATTAACCTCGTTGTTAAAAAAATGTTTTGATAACATAATCATCCATAAAATAATGTGTTAATACTGATTACGTATAGACAAAAATACCTAATTATATGAAAATGTACTGACGGATAAATAAAAGTTTGACGATACATTCATTTGCCATATATACATCACCTTCATGGACAAACAAATATTATTTACTTGATACATGCATAACTTAAACTAAATGTCAATATTTACTCTTGCAAATTTGTAATATTAGGTTGGATATTATGTAATGTGCTTAGTACGACAGATCTTCTCGTTGCTAGATAAAAGACATCAGATTTGATGACACTTGTGAACAGTTACATAAATAGAGCATTGAACTTCTTATATCCTACTTATTACTAGTTACCTGGTAAAATTAGGAGAAGTCGGATTACATGTCCTATTATATATGTATTAAATTGACATTTTTATGACAAAAATTATTCTTAGACTTATACTTCATTAAAGTTCTAACATTCGATCGATGTAATACTGGAATTGCAAAATGTGGAATAAAAATTACAAAAAGATTCAGCTATGGAATTTTCCAAGCCTTCTAACTAAAAAAAAGCCCAAGGTCTGTAAAAACGTTTGATTGCAGGGAAAAACGGTGGCCTCAGCCACAAGGAGCGACCTGAAATATAGCATCTCTGAGCGATTTTAATATAACAAGCTTGGCGTGCAAAACGTTGAATTGAAGTGCAACATGGTTTGTGAGGGGTTTTGAATGTTTCCCATAATGTTTATTTCTTGATTTAATTTAAAAAATGTAAGATGAAAACAAATTATTCAATTGCAAGACATCAAAATCTTGATGAAACATAATTAAGGTTATTTTTAGAAAATCTCTAAACTTCGTTTTACGTTTCTAAGTACAACTAAAATTATATTCCATTTTCTTATAACTGAAATAACTTTATTGGATAATCGTGAAAACAATTAGATTCTCCTTCTTAGAACTGAAATCATTTTACTGGAAAATCATGAAAACTATGAATACGTCATTTTTGAAGATATCTCGGAAGCGATTTGCACGCAACATAAAGACAAATAACAAATAACAAAGTATGCTGCCGGATATTGATAAAAGCATAATAGAGCAAAACAATTTCACCGAAACACGCCTTACACAACAACATTGAAAACAGAGCATGTTCAGTTAAAATGTGTCTAATGGAATAAGTAGATGTTAAGTGACAAGCAACAAAATGTTTTAATTATTGTTACAAACGGTCATTTGTCAAATGAACCATATATTTCTCGTTGTTTTAAGCATGTTGATTTAGGTGTAGCTGCTTAAAGAATAAGGCGTACATGCAACCATTGTTTCGAACATTATATTAAAGTTACATTAAGAAATTTCATAAAAAAGATAGCGACATTTCTTTAAGAATTTGGGTTTCATATCGACTCCAGGTTTTATTTTGGTGTCCAGTCAACCAAAATGAGTTTAATAAGCATACAAATGTGCAACCTAATTGTGGCGAATTCGGAAGTACAATTTTTGTTTGCATGATAAACTCCGCTTTCAGATCACCCGTACATCTTTATTAAATCAACAAACATGACTATAAGCAGCAGTCCTAATTTAACGGTATATTTCCGAATTGTAACGGATATTTTCATACAAATTTTTATCAGATGATTATTTTTTCTGAACCACAGGCCTAGTGCACCGTGAAGCTTAAACGGTAAAAGTGTGTTTGCACAAGAAAATCTTATATTTGCTGTGTTCCGGATAGCAACTATTACACCGTGACGTGGTGCATACACGAGCTGATTATAGTCTCATTTGCATGTTAGAATTAGTATACGAACTTTAGTGTTACCGTGGGGTTTTACATGAACAATATTTGATGTGATTTACAACGATACTGTTAAAAAGTTAATGAAACTGTAGAATGCTTGGTTTTTAGGCCGACGGCAAAAATATTTTAACATATTTATTTAATGTAGCTTTAACATATGAACAAAAATGTCAAAAATGTACCGAATGTTAACATTAATCAACTATGAAAATGAAGACAAAATAAAGCATCATCATTATTTCAAACATATTGCATTGACAACAACAAAAATATCGAATGTTTTACCCTAATCATTTATTGAAATAAAAATGCATTATTTTTCATATGAAATACTATTTATAACATGCTTTCTATGGACAGTGAAATTATATTCTATAATCTAACGGTAAACTTATATGTTAAAAATTTCACAGTAGCCGGAAATATCATCAGAAATGTAAGCCGTATGAGTAAAATGTGTTTGGATACGAGGAAGAATTTCTGCACAATCCATTTTAAAAGAAGGTAACCTGATTCGTAAACATGATTTTTTTTCAACAATAATATTGAGACGTCATAATTTGACGGCAAAATCAGGAAAAATGACTAATAAAACAAAGTAAAGCGTGGAATGAATATAAAAATCGTCTGTTTAATATGTAAGATCTAATTATATTTCAATCGTGAAAACCACTTCTTATACTCACTCATGGCCACGCCCAGTGAAATATATTTTGATCTTGCATGCAAAATAAACCTATTGCCCTCTCTATTCCATAACAGTTTCTCTTTGAACAGGATAGATATTTAATTGTTGGTTAATTCTTGACGTGAAACATAACTGTGATATCTTTTAATAGAGAAAAGTAATGTGTGTATGTAAGTTTACCAAGACAATTCAAGCACACAGGAAGAAATGCCGGATACAATTACTTGCAATCGCTAGCAATGTTGTTAAATTATTCAAGTCCGTCCAGATCATTGCGTGCAATGCTTTTTCTGATTAAGATGCAGTCCAAGTCATTTTCAACTTTTTGATATATTTTCATTACTCTCGACATATCACGTATATTTCCAGATTTGCTATTGCTAAATGGTTGTTGTTATAATATGAATGTCCGATACTCAAAACGTTACGATTGTAACTTTGTTTAAGTGATGTTGTTGTTTGTTTTTCAAATTTGTCCTCTGTCGTTTTCTCATGTACTTTGGATCTTAACCTTGAGTAATTTATTTTAATTTTGGTAATACATTGATATTAAATTGGTAAGCTATCCGGTGATTGCAAGAAATATTGTGCTAAGACACTCACCAGTAGGCCCCTAGATATTATTTTCGCTTCAGAACTATTGGATAATTTGGTTATCATTTGCCATATCATATTTATATCACAGCAAGGTTAACTTACACCGATGACCTATTCATATCATGTTGTCATGAAAAAATAAATATACGAGTATATCTCAGAGTACTCAAGAATGTGTCAAGAATGTGTTATCTTGCTTCTATAATTAGAAATATTATAAATAAACAAGATCAGAAAGTATCATTTGTAACATTTTTACTTTCAACAGTCTCAGATTAGAAAAAAAAAGATTTCGTTTGTAGACGATTACATGAAATTCCAAAAGATCCATTTACATGAGAGTTATTTAACCAGTGTAATTTAATACAAACAGGTATATCGGTGTATTGGAGAGATAAGTAGTCTTTAAAGTCAAAGGTTGACCTTTACAAGATCTTATTAACAATATGTGGGTGTTCAAATCATTGAGAAATATATTAATTTAACGCAAGAAGTGAATGGATATTTGTGGCAGATACGAAATCTTTTTTTACTAAATCTTTCAAGATCTCGCATGCTTAACCTTTTAACAAACCGGGATTCAAACCATCTACCGGGCGTAAATGTAACATTATTAAGCGTAGCATATAAATATATGTCTATTATGCCAAAGTTTTTTAAAAAAAAAAAACGATTCATTTTTTTTTCATGAACCAAAGCTATTCATTTGCCAATTTCAAGAATTATCTATTGCTTCCACAAGATTTTAGTAATTTAGTATTTAAAAAGGTAAGAATAGTGATTTAGTATTTTGTTTGGAGGCCAAAATTCTACATTTTGCTACTTTGATGACAAAAGAAAAATATTTCAGACTCTGCGTTATTTTTATGAAATGATAACATGTAAACATCAGTCATGCTCTTAAGCCATCATTTAAACATTATAACACTATTGTTGTTCCATTTTATAGAAGTAAATTTATGTTGTTTCTGGGGCATTTTGTGCCTTTAATCACATACAGATATCTACAAAAAATAAAATCATAACGTTGTTCATAAAAAAAAAAAATCATAAGATTATTAAAACAGGAAATCATTTATGAAATTCATGTATAACGATGTCTTCTGTTTTGTTGTTGATAGTGTAACTTGACGCTGTAACAATAGGTGTTCGGCGCGTTGATTTGTCACTTTCCCCGGCATCCCCCCCCCGACCTTCTATACCATCCTCCTACCTCTAAGAACCACGTAAACTGCAGTGTTTTTCATATGAAACATGTTTGAATATTTGGGATGTGAACGTAACCAAATTTAGCGATCAATGCTATTTATGTATTTGTTTTCGAAATTACAGCTTCATGATGAGGGATGGAGACTTGTTTGTTTTCTATTTGTGTATAACATCGAGCTGTCATAAGAAAATAAATAAATCTTGGTCAAAAATGACGAAATGCAACAGAGTGTAAGTCGTTTAATATTTATCTGCATATAATCATCTAAGAATTAATAAAACATGCTACAGCTGTTTAACGAAAAATTAAAAAATTACACCATAGGGTCATTTATTAAAGGTGTTTTATAATGTGCAGAATCTATACTGTAAATAATTAGAGAATATGGTTATATCTTTATTGAAATAGTCACTTTAAATACTCTTAGTTGTGTACTACATGTCAAAAAATACAAACAAAGGAAAGAACAATATTTTTAAACTGATTAAAGCCAATCCTGAATTTATTTATCTGATACTCATTAAAACTATCAGAAACGTGACACAAATTTAGAAAAGAGAGAAAATGACACTCTAGATAACTCTTACGCGAAAACCGATATCAGGCAAGATACATTTTGCATGACATTTTGTCATAAAAACCTATTTTTCAAGAAGTGATTATTAAACATTTTAAGGTTGACCTTGAAGGTCAAGAGTTTTACCAATGTTAATGTCTGCACACGACCTTGTAATTATTAGCAGAATGATGATAAGTAATGTGTTCCATCTTTGCATACTGTTCTGTTAGAAGAAAAATAGAAAATGATAAACAAGATCAACAAGGAAAAGCGGCGTTAAATGAATGCAACCCCAAAATGTCCTAATCACAAGAACCAGCGACAAGGAGCCCCGAAGGAGATCAAACAGATAAAGGACAGATGAAACTTATTAACAACTGCTAAAATGTATTTAATACTGTCTATGAGACCATTATTTCGCTTCCCTTATTATAAGTGATCTGTTGAACAATTTTAAGATAGATCCCGTTATGAACATAAACTGTTTTTGAATATGCCAACTTTTGTAAACAGATGGTAATTAGCAACAGACGACGCAAACTTTTAAGATCATTATGGCAAACTAAAACTTTTTTGTAACTATTTTTAACTAAGCAATTCGAAATGAATGGGGCTTTTTATACCGGATATGGGGTATGGGATTAATTTGTTGTATTTTTTAGGTGCCAATATTCTAACACACAGATAAAAATCATTCTTGAAATTTTCAATTTGAATTGATAGTAAAGAGCATAGTTAAACGATGTGAGAAATAAATAGAAATTCGGCATCATACAATATTTTTTAAAAGTAATTGAAAGTTATCCATTAATTGTATATACCTCTAAAATATAGTTTAAGACGTTTTCAATGTTCAGAATGAAAAATTAAATAAAAAATAAAGAAGACAATTAAGAGTCACTATACTATGTCCTTATGACTTTTCAAGTTTCTTTTCGAACAATGCTAACATGTAACTCTAAGTTCATTCTAACCCAATGTCAATGACCGGAAAGTGTTTTCAATTATGCCCAGGATGATGTAATGAAAGAGTACTTTCCATTTTATGTCAATTGTTACTGATCCTTTGAGACATTTCTTATGCAAAACAATTGGTTTGTAAAGAATTATTCTGGGATAATACATAGCAGGTTATCGTAAGATAAACTGTTTGTCTGTATCACCATATTCATGGTACATTCATATGAATTATATCAGCGTCAACAAAGATATAATGTTATCCCAATTATCATTTTGTTAAAGTGCATTTTGCAAAAATATATAATGATTGAGTGTGAAAGTTTATCGGAAATGGTTTTTAACACCTATCAGACAAAGGCGAGTTTTGGCGTATTGCTTTGTTAACATTTGTTTTAACAGTTGTATGAAATAGAGAAAAATAAGAATCCCAAAAGAAAGCCATAAACGGCAAAATTGAAAATGTTGCAGGCTCTGTTTAATTGAGACTGACAAAATTTGAAAACAGTTATGTACTATAAGGAAATGCATTATTTATATATGACTGTTGACAATAATGTATGAAATATTTGGCTTGTTGTCCTGGTAGTTAATTAAAAACAATAAAGCAACAGAAAGATAAATCAGAGGTTTAAACAAAATAAATTGAAAAAGACAATGCTTGAAAACAATGTTTCAAACCTTGTTTTGTAGAAATGATAATGAATATGACAGTTTGACAATGATTCAGTTTAATGTCTCTCTTAAATTGCAAAAATATAGTTTTGCAAATATACCCTTTAAATGAAACAAATGTATTCAACATATAAATATTAACACACTTGGCTTTAAGTTGTAGCCCATTTGTCTCATTTCCTCTCTTTGGGTGACTTAATAGTACAGACAAAAGAAAGATGTCCAGAAGGAACTAGCATTCCTTCAAAATGTCTTGTACTACTGCAATTCACACACAGATTTCCTTACTGCCATCAAGCTCTAAACTTCACATCCAGAATAAATGTGCAGTACAAGATACAACAAAGACAGCTTAGAATATCTCATCACTACTGTAATGCATTATGGAAGTACATGAGGGAATTGGTCATCAAACATGCCGAGACTACCGCACTGTTCTGCTGTGATGATAAAGCCAAAGTACCAATTGGTGAGCCTAATGTGCACATATCCACAGGAGTTCGTGGGAAGAAAACTATAATACCAACTGGGACCACATTGGCTGCATGCGACCATGATCTTCATCAGAAAGGCAATTTAACACCCTCAGTTTATCTTCACTGTGAAATACCCCAAGACATTAAAGGGTCCTTTTACAAAGGAGTAGTGACTGTGTTCATGAATGATTCTGTGTTCCAGGCTTCAGGGCCTATGAGACATGCCACTGCGATAGTAAAGCAAGTTAAAGACTTAGAAAACAAACCATCTGTCATAGTTCACAGATGGAGGTTCTGACCACCGAAACAATCTTGAAAGTGTGAAAGTAGCAGCCATTTGTATTTTCAAAGAGCTTGATTTGGATTTCTATGCTGCTGCAAGATGTGCCCCTGGACATAGTTGGACAAATCCTTTAGAAAGAATGACGTCAATCCTTGAACATTGGTTTGCAGAATTGTACATTATCTCGAAGCAGAGCTGCATTGCTGGTACTGGTACTGCAGTACATACTACAGCGATTTTGCAAGTACTGGTACTGATACTGAATTACTCTTACCAAATTTTGCTACTACTGGTACTGGTACTGCATTACTGTCTTAAAAAGTGGTACTGCTACTGCATTACCCAGTACTTCTGGTTTTGATAAAATCTAAAATAACATCATTTTTTCTCATAAAATAAATCTGTAAATTACATTAACTATATTTTATTTTTGCGAAAAAGTAAGTTATCAAATCTAAAGATAATTTGCTGCAATATTCCTTTATATGTTAACATACATGTAGTATTCATCATAAAAAAGCACCAAAGACTTTAAGTAAAAATTAAATTAAGATAAACATACTCAATAACACTTTACCCTAAAATATCCTTATTAGAATATTTTTTTACTTTGTATTTACTAGTAAAAGAATAAAATAAACACAAATTAATTTCTTCCATTCCAAAAAAATCCCATTTTAAGTGAAAAAAGTGATATTGTTAGCACCATAAAAAGTTGCTATTTACTTTGGTATAAATTGAACAGAGGTGTTAAGGTGTGAAAGGCAACAAAAGACTGTGGTGTTTGCATTGTATTTATACAGTTGACTGGTTACTAAAAAATTATATATGACATGAATATTCATGAATAAATATTGTTTGTAAAAAGTATGTTAAAACTATAAAGTTGTAAATATGTTATGTTAACTTTAAAGCAGCATGCCTCCAGATTTATCCTAATTTTCATGAAAATTTTGAAAATGTATTTAAAGGTAAAATATTGTTAAATGAACAAAAAACGAACTTGACACATTACAATCGGCACTTAAAACCCACGTTAATTACCAAAATGAGGTCAAAACATGCATAAATAGCCCTACTGCGTTAGTAACGCAGTAGAAATATTGTGATAAATACTACAAAATACAGTCATTAATTGCACATAAGATATAAATTATCACTTGAATCTTTGATTTGTTTAATTTTCTCAAACCTTTTATTAGTAATTTTTTTCCAAGTTTAATTTTCTTGAAATATTTTGGGTCATCTAAAGGCATGCAGCTTTAAAGTAAATTATGATTTTATTTCTCTGCTGAATTATATTAAAATTTTGCAATTATTTGTTTGACACTGTATTTATTCAAACTTTGATGACTATATAAAAGTAATGGTACTGATACTTAATTACTTCACCAAAGTACTGCAGTACCGAGCTAAAATCTAGTACTGGTACTGGTAATGGTAATGGTACTGCAAATTTGCCAAGTACGGGTACTGGTACTTAAGTACTACACCCTTAGTACTGATGCAGCTCTGTCTCGAAGTGAATACAGCGAGGCAATAGAAAAGTTTTGAGATCCTGTAACTCAATGGATAGTATCAGGAAAGCTGCAGTCAAGACACCTGATCTCAAAGAAGAGTGGGCTTCTTCCATCGAAATACCACTGCAGATTGTTTTCGCCGACTTTCCCTTAAAGGAGAGCCAGTAAAGGTCAGATCGACACTTGGAGAGGAAGAAATTGATCTGCTCTCTAGACATGCAAATCACCTGTTTCCTGATCTGGATTTGACCAAACTTGTGAAGCTACATACCAGCAAGGTATTATCATATACAGCCTGGCTTGAGACACACTGCCGTTAGCGTCAGTATATTTTCCAGATAAAGAAGTGCCAAGACATAGAATGCTGTCAGCCTCCAAAGGAAAATTATGACTTCATCCCTGATCAAACCTTAGCAGATGATGGTGAACATTATGAAAAATTTGAAACTGTCTATGGTACAGAGACATCTGAGAAAGACAGACCTACCCTGAACAAACCCAAGACGAGGATGAATCAAGACGAAAATCCAGTTGGAGCAGAAGCACCAATCCAGACCACTTCTAACAGGACAAAGAAACAAACAGATGGTTCCAAGTCAAAAAACTTAGTACCAGATGATCCAAAACTGAAGGGGGATGCATCTATGTTTACTGGACAAAATGCAAGATCAGTAATCACATGTCATGAATGTGATAAACCCAGAATTATTTACAGCAAGGTCAAATTTTCGAGAAGACAGGAACTTCAGCTAGCTTGCCTTTTATCAGAGTACCAGTATACATGTGGATCACCACTGACCCCACCAGACAATAGCCTTCATGGCACTGCATTGGTAAGACTAAACATAGAGTGCTCTAGCCCAGTAGAAACTTCTTTTTACAGTTCTTCCTTAGCCAAGCTTGATACTTGCTATTACTGTGCTGAAAGTGGGGCAGATATAGATAAAGAGTTAAAATGGTCGTTCAGAACTGTGCTTCCTTTGCGCAACACGTGTTTAAACCAAGGATTTGAATACCTTATATACATAGATAAAATTTATAATGTCTTTGATAGAATCTCAATAAAATCTGATAGAAAGAAATAGATAGATAGAAAGAAAGTACTGGTAAGTTAAGACCTTATTAAAATGTCATGTAAGTATAACACAGAGATTTGAGCACATGAGTGTCCAAAACGACAGTTGTTATTGTAAATGTACATATCCTAATTTTTCATGATGATCATTTTTTCATCATATATATTAAAGAAAAAAAATCTAATGAAATTTAGAATGTTATTTATAGTTTGATTCTTTCATCATACATATATTAAAAATAAAAAAACTAATGAAATTGAGAATGTAAATTTTTTTCTGAACATATGCATATTAAATATTCATTATCCCCAATTATAATCTTGCATGTCAATCCTAATATAATACATAGATAAATTTTATAATGTCTTTTGTATAATCTCAAAAAAAAATCTGATAGAAAAAATATTTTATTGCAAAACTCGTTTTTATTGCAAAACCGGATGTAATTAAATTGCAATAAAATTATGTCAACGCAACGAGTTTTGCAATAAAAAATTTGCGAAAGTCGTATTAATCTATTTCTTCAATGTACTGGTAAGTAAAGACCTTATTTGAATGTCATGAATGTATATCACTTTCATCATATATATTAAAGGAAAAGAGATTAATGAAATTTAGAATGTAAATTAATGTTTGATCATATGCATATATATTCATTGTTTCAGAATATAATCCCTGCCTTTCAATCCTAATATACATAGATAAATTTTATAATATCTTGTGTATAATCTCAATAAAATCTGATAGAAAAATATTTTATTGCAAAACTCGTTTTTATTGCAAAACTGGTTGTGATCAATTTGCAATAAAATCATATCAACGCAACGAGTTTTGCAATAAAATTATTGCAAAAGTCGTATTTTTCTATTTATTCAAAGTACTGGTAAGTAAAGACCTTATTAAAATGTCATGGATGTATATCACAGAGATTTGAGCACACGAGTGTCCAAAACTACAGTTGTTATTGTAACTATATATGATCTAATATTTAATGATGATCTTTCTTTCATCATATATATTAAAAGAGAAAAAAAAGTAATGAAATTTAGAATGTAAATTATTGTTTGAGCATATGCATATTACATATTCATTATCCCCGAATATAATCCCTGCATGTCATTCCTAATATACATAGATAAATCTTAAAATGTCTTTTGTCAACGCAACGAGTTTTGGAATTTAATTATTGCAAAACTCGTGTTTTTTCATCAAAGAACTGATAAATTAAGCATTATTAAAAGTTCATGCATGTATATCACAGAAATTTAAGCAAATACAGTTGTTATTGTAAATGTACATGTCCTGATATTTCATGATGATCATTCTTTCATCATCATATATAATAATAAAAAACTGATGAAATTTAGAATGTTAATTATTGTTTGAGCATAATATATTAATTCTTCCCGTTTATAAACCCTGCATATCAATCCTAATATGCATAGATAAATTTAATAATGCCTTTTGTATAATCTCAATAAAATCCGATAGAAAAAATATTTTATTGCAAAACTCGTTTTTATTGCAAAACCGGTTGTGATCAAATTGCAATAAAATCATGTTAACGCATCGAGTTTTGCAATAAAATTATTGCAAAACTCTTTTTTTTTCTTTCATCAAAGAACCGGTAAGTTAAGACCTAATTAAAAGTTCTTGTATGTATATCACCTAAATTTGAGCAAATACAGTTGTTGCTGTAAATGTACATGTCCTGATATTTCATGACGATCATCCTTTTATCATATATTTAAAAGAAAAAAGACCTTATAAGAAATTGAGAATGTAAATTAATGTTTGATCATATGCATATATACTCATTATCCCCGAATATAATTCCTGCATGTCAATCCTAATATACATAGATAAAATTTATAATGTTTTTTGTATAATGTCAATAAAATCCGAAAGAAAAAATATTTTATTGGAAAAAATGGTTGTTATCAAATTGCAATAAAATCATGTCAACGCAACGAGTTTTGCAATGGAATTATTGCAAAACTCGTTTTTATTGCAAAACTGGTTGCTACATGTGTCTTGGCTGAAATGTCGCCTTTATATATGTATATCGCTAAACCAGCAAAACGACAACATCATAAAAAAGCGAATGCATTATCTACATTTACAGGATGTGAAACCAATACTGATTGTAACGTAATGTTCATAGCAAAAGTTAATTTGAGACAGATACAGGTTAATATGGGAATAACATCAATGTCGAAGAGGAAAAAAATGCATTTTTGTCTTGGTATATTGAAAACAATCTTATAGAAAATTTCTCTCAAAGGATTACACAGAAGGATGGCATAATTTGTTTCATTTGAATAGCGAAATTCTGAACATCAAATGTGGGGAACTTATTTACCTGTCTTCTTTATGCTTATGTAAATGATGAAAATTAGGATAACAAAGGTCAACAAGGAAGGGAAAAATCAATGAACACACTACCATATATATGATTAAAATATTTATATAATTATCATGTTAACAGCAACAAGATGCATACATGCATCTACGTTAAACTGTTTGTTGTAATAAGTACCAATTCATAAGTATATTTTTCAGATTTATTTGCTGACAGACTCATTGCTTAGTACGTATTTAATTTATAAGTTTATGAAACCGTTTACGTTTATTTTTATATGTTTGTTCTTGTGCAAAGACTGTGGGTTGTTGAGAATACGGGTCCAGTTTAGGACATTGCCGCATTATACTTTTTATGACAACATAGCATTGTATATGCCAAACAAACAGTTTATAACAAACCAAAAAACAATGATGCCCATCTTAAAACATGAGCCAACAACTTGTCTGTGACATTTCGTGTTTTGTGTTAATATGGTCAATTTCATGAACTTGAAAGCCACTTTTCCTTGTTGATCTTGTTTATCATGCTTTGTCCTTGATTACATGTATATGTGTTTTATTGAAACATCCCATGTTGATAGAAATTAATCGTTTTTGAGTTTTGTATGCTCGGCATCGGAAATGAAGCTGGAACGTAAAGAAGCTGATTTTGGCAAATTCCTTTATAATAGACAACCGTTAAACTCTTCCCATGTAATCATAATATGAAACCCCAGACACAAGTAACCAATGTACGAGTATCTGACTATGACTTTATACCCTTTCCCTGTAGCCAAAATAAGTAAACCACTGGAATCATGAGCCTGTCAACGAGCATATCCTATTTTCATTCCCTAAAGACAATGTTGTAAGTGGAGTACGGGTAAATAATACCTGACCTCAATTTAATACGCTGTACATGCCTGTACGGATATACTTTTTAACTCTGACATATTTTCAAAAGAAAGGTCTTCAAACTAGGTTACACGTTCGTTTAGGTAGTTTTATGTCAATGTTTATTTGATTTATTATGGCGCCGAATGCATGTAACGTAATTATACATTGTGTTTTATAAACAGGTTTTGCAAGACAGGTATGCAGTAAAATGAAACAGATTATGCCTGCCACTTTTATGTGTACTATTCCGACAGTTATTTGGAGCTATGTATTTTTTGTTGCATTTCATAAATGTATCCTAAACGGATTTGTGTGGCACACATATTGAAAATTTGATCTTAAATGTTCAATAAAGCAACCCTAATTCAATTCATAATTATTTTAAGTGACATAGTTTGTTTAACATATTCTCTCTTTATTTGGCGAAACTTACCACTGATTATTTTGAATAAAGATTTAACTAAATTCATTAGTTTAGTTTTAATTGCAAAAATGTGTCACAGGAGCTGATTTTTATACATTATAAACATTACATAAATAATTATTGTGTTTATTTGTTTGGTTGTTTGTTAGTTTTAAAATCTTCTGCGATATGGTTACTCTCAAAACTGTAATAACACAAAGATGTACATTGAAGAACAATTACTTCTCTACGAAAACAGACGGCCGCTCCGATCTGGGGGTTTACATTTAGTGTCATTTACTCAACATTTACTAAATAACTATCAAAGATAAAAGTATAAACATTAAACGACACATCCTCCACACCTCACTTTTTACGAAATTTTCGAGCGATTTTGATCTAAGTTTTAAAGGGTTAGGTTTTATCTTAACCTTTTCCTTCGGATTAGCATGCATTAGCCAAGAATGGTATGTGTATATATTCTTTTTAGCATCTAAGCTGGTAAGTTAATGTATCAAATATTTTTATATCATTGTTAGGGGAAAAAGTTTGTTTGAACCACCAACGTTCCGTAAACAAATTCAGTTTTTTTCTAACAAATTATTTTAATCCAAAGTCATTGGAGCATTTCAAACAAACTACGGCTTAGAGCAAGTTGGTTTGACGTCAACAACTTTCACCACTTAGCGACGGTTGTCCCATGTATTAAACTTGTTACAATATCATATTGCTGTAGAAGTTGTAGGCTAGCTCACAGGTTATATAAACAAAGGCTTTTAACCTTAAGTTACTAAGAACCATCAATAATGTATCAATATCTTTATAAATTCTTAGAACGGTGCGCAGTATCAAGATCTTTTTTTTTTCTTTCTTTGTTTTGCATATCAATGTTATCATGAAGATTTATTAACCTCTCCAAATCATAAAATCAAAAATTAAACTTGATTAAATGTTGAAAAAAATGAGCCATAGCTAGGAGATCCTAGTTAAATTCACCTTAAATTAAGATTGAAAAATACAAAGGATTTGGAGAGGAGACATAATTTATTTCTTTAAGAATCCATTCAATATGTAGCAAATAAGGACAATTCAGCATTTGATCAGTTCCAAATATATAATTGCACAATATAAACGTGTTCAAGTCTGCAAAGAAACAGTTAAGAAAAGTCTCAACCTGCTGGACGTAAAATCTTATATAAATCAAAAAAAAAAAATAAAAAAATAATGCAAATAAAAATACAACCCTTTTTATAATTTGTTGCGCCAAATTCTATCTGAACAATATAGTGTGCTCAAATTTGATATTGATTTTTGCTACACAGTTTCTGTGTAAATATAAAATAAACAGATTTTTACTTCACATAAAGTAGATATGTTCTATGTAAAATTCTACACACTATTTATGGTCAGCATATAAAAAGATAGTGTTATTAAAAAGACTTACAGTTTATTTTTAAAAAAAATCATTTTACTTGACCTGTTATTGGGAAGGCAGCTCTCTGTACACAGTTTAATCATTAGTTCATTCAATTTAGACATATTCAGTTAAAATTTGATGGACTTTAATATAAATCTGTGATTGAAATATTTTACTCAAGAACGAGCAAATCTCATCTTTATAGATATTCATGACTTTTAATAAACAAAAGTGGGATAGCTAAAGCTTGTCTCTGTTTACGTTGATCTTTTTGTTTATATCATGACAAACTGATTAATAAAATCAAGCTAATTTATCACTTCAGAAAATTGGAAGTTTTCCAACTTATTGTCATTTAAAGAAAATTACGAAGTGTGAAAAAATGATGAGAAATAGATGGTATAATTATCCTTAAGACATTATCATTGCAATGAGCTTACGACACAAACATACTGATGACTACCACATAATGTGAGTATAATTTTAAGATACAATACATAACTTTATCAAAATACGACATTGTTAAGATATTCAAATATTCAATGTCAATAATATGAATCTAAGACATATTTATGCACTGTTAACAAGTGCATTTTCGTGCTAAAAAACAACAACAACAAAACATGTGCATCACTAAACTGTTCTTTTATTACACACATTTGAAAGTCACGAACGACGTTAAGACCTGTGAATATGCACGAATCTGTGCCTGAATCTAATAGAGTCGAAGCTGAATCTGCTTTTACGCTTTTATCTTTTTATCTTTAATGATAAATATCTTCAATCTGCTGATAATGCAGTCAAAGATATAATATGTGTTAAATAGATTACAACTTTGGTTTAACATGTCAAAATGAACACATGATTGTTTACCGAAGGGTTTTAATAAACGATGCAGGTAGTATAAATAAATATGTATTTTACGGATAACAACTCTGGTTCAACATGTCAAAAGGAACACGTGATTGTTTACAAAAGGGTGTTTTTAAATTCTGCAGGAGCTAGTTGATACACGGCAGGCGAACATGGATCGCAACAGTTACCAATCTATCAATAATTACTTGCCGTTATTATATATCAGTGCTCAATGTTTCTTTAATGGAACACCGGATGTTACTCGACTTAAAGAAACCAATTACCAGGAAGTGTGTTTCCATAACAAGTGGAAAATGGCCGGAACTAAATAAATTGTAATAATTAGAAGGGGTCAGATGTTATCAAGCCTTTTTACGTCAAACATCTGTTAAAGGGCGGGTTACACGTCCTGGGGTGATAATACATATTATGCTCATAAAGTAACCAACCGCATTGTTTATTGTATTGAAAAATCGTGCAGTGCTTTGTCTGTCCATATACTCCTTATAAACAAACGCTGACACGAAACAGATGATAATCTGTCTGCTATATTATCGATCCCGGGAACGAACGAATGATATTATACGTCAGAAAGAACAAATGCAGATTGATTTAAAAAGAAAATAACGTACAGTTCCGCTAATTACAGTCTCTCTTAAATATATTTAATGTGAGTAATATATGTGTAATACATGATTAGCTCTAAACGTGATCACAGAAATCGATTGTAATGAAACCTCGAACGTAAAAGAAAGAGTAAGTAAATTCATTAGTGTGTCACAAGTCAAGAATTGTTTGTTGTCAAACGCTTTCATTTCACACGATAAACTACGTCATTATCTTCTTTTTGTTTAAGTATTACGATGGGATGTTCCTCAAAAAAAGTATAGACTATTGAATGAAAATTATAATAAAACAAATATAAATTTGACGTTTTGTAGGTTGGTGTTACTAAACAGCTATGTGCTACAAATAAACATAATCAAGTTAGCCCGGTTTCTTTTGTTTAGGGTAAGATATGCAGATTACACTCGAAAAATAAATTCAATCCGAACGGCGCCTCATTTATGACTCTATCTGATCTGCTTTAGAAAAATGACTAGTAAGCTATAATGGTAATAAAAAAACAGTTATACTCGTCACTTTTATGGTAGCCTTAGGTTAAAGAATGCAAACATTTTCAACTGTATTGAGAATACTGTTTACAAAAGCAATGTTCAATGTGAAAACATTGTACCTAGTTTCACAATTTAGTCTCTCCTAAATGTATGAGTGTATGTTGTACATTTAAATAAATATACACCCAGACTAACAATATCTATATCATTTTTATAAACTGAAATTATATTATGTCCCCACATCCATCTAAAAATTGGCCATAGTTGTCACCGGATATATATGCCATTAATCAACAGTTAACATAATGGATTAAGTAATCTAATATAGAATAAAAGTGGGAACAAATATAGGGACAAATAACAAAGTTTCCAATCATTTGATTAGCGCAAATCATTAGTTGAAGAGGAATATGACGTCAATAACCATCCGAAATTTATAAAAATGAAAATTTTTGTGGTATTAGTTTCTTTATCATTTGCAACATTTCATTTTAAAATATTTTTAAACTTCATGACAACTGTTCAACCTAGTGTATTTGGATGCAAATTAGAACGGTATACTGTCCATTGGACTATCTATTTCACCTCTTTATTTAGAAAAAACGAGAATGAATTTCTGTACAATTTAGTCATTAGGAGGCCTGCATTGTTTCAGATGTGAAGACATTTTTGGACATAATTCTACAAGTTTGAAACGTGTGAATGTTGTGAGATAATCATTTTCAAAATCAATATCAAACAATAACAGAATACTAGTAATAATCTAAATAAATGTCATCTTCGTGTATCATTTTCAAGGATAGATATCTGACAATGTTTTTCTTTCTTTTTTTTTCTTTTTTTTGTGAAAGCTAATCAAGAATAAGATTACTTTAATAAGGTTTTATTAGATCAGTAATAAAGAACAAAATGTTATTATGACTTTGTAGCACTACATTCATTTGAGGTCATTGATTTGAGAAATGTGGAGAAAACTAATACTTGTTTTGTAAAGTATTACATTTGTAATTATAAGTAAATCGCAAATAATCTCTTAAATGGTATTGACTTACACGTAGAAAGAAGAAAATGTTCTTTTATAATAACATTTTGTAAGATATAATAACTATACTACTTACATAAAAACATGTTTTTAATTGAACAAATTAGAAAACCTAACTGATGGTCTAAATAATGATAATGCTCGTCATATAAGACGCCATAATAAGATTTTGTCATATTCTAAATATTAAAAGAAAACAAAACACGTCAGAGAAATGTTTCCCAAGTAACTAGTATATATTTTGTATTTCTCCATGATTCAGGCTTATTCTTTATCAATAAGCTTTGCCACATTTATTTAAAGAAAATAATTTTAACCGATGGACGCACTTTTGTATGTTAAAATAAAAAGAAAAAGTCCTTTAAATGTCATAGGTTTCAAAATCCATTGAATACGATTTATCGATTGGTAAGACTATTGTTAGAGAATGCAAAACATTTTACTGGAAAATCATGAAAACTATGAATACGTCATTTTTGAAGATATATCGGAAGCGATTTGCACGCAACATAAAGACAAATAACAAATAACAAAGTATGCTGCCGGATATTAATAATAGCATAATAGAGCAAAACAATTTCACCGAAACACGCCTTACACAGCAACATTGAAAACAGTACATGTTCAGTTATAATGTGTTTTATGGAATAAGTAGATGTTAATAGACAAGCAACAAAATGTTTTAATTATTGTTACAAACGGTCATTTGTCAAATGAACCATATATTTCTCGTTGTTTTAAGCATGTTTTGATTTAAGTGTAGCTGCTTAAAAAATAAGGCGTACATGCAACCATTGTTTCGAACATTATATTAAAGTAACATTAAATAAATTTCATAAAAAAAAAGAAATTGCGACATTTCATTAATAAATTGGGTTTCATATCGACTCCAGGTCTTATTTTGGTGTCCAGTCAATCAAAATGAGTTTAATGAGCATACAAATGTGCAACCTCATTATGGCGAATTCGGAAGTACAATTTTTGTTTGCATGAGAAACTCCGCCTTCAGATCATCCGTACATCAATATCAACAAACATGACTATAAGTAGCAGTCCTAATCTAACGGTATATTTCCGCATTGTAACGGATATTTTCATACAAATTTAATCTTATTTATGAGATGATTATTTTTTCTGAACCACAGGCCTAGTGCACCGCGAAGCTTAAACGGTAAAACTGTGTTTGCACAAGAAAATCCTAAATTTCCTGTGTCCAGATAACAACTATTACACCGTGACGTAGCGCATACACGAGCTGATTATAGTATCATTTGCATGTTAAAATTCGTATACGAACTTTCCTGTTACCATCGGGTTTTCCACTTAAAATCCTTATTTATGAACAATATTTGATGAGATTTACAAAGATACTGTTAAAAAAGTTAATGAAACTTTAGAATGCTTGTTTTTTAGGCCGACGGCAAAAATATTTTAACATATTTATTTAATGTAGCTTTAATTAACAAAAATGTCAAAAATGTACCAAATGTTTACATTAATCAACTATGAAAATGAAGACAAAATAAAGCATCATCATTATTTCAAACATATTGCATTGACAACAACAAAAAAATCGAATGTTTTACTCTAATCATTTATTGAAATAAAAATGCATTATCACTTTTTCAAACATATTTACATGATCAACGAAAATGAAAAAAAGAGAAACAGATTGTTTTAAATAAATATTTGTTACTTGTTGATAAATTTTAGGATAGTTTCTGTTATGACCATAAACTGTTTTTGGATAAACCAATTCTGTTAAACAAATGCGTATTATCAATAAACGACGCAAAAAATCATTATAGCAAACTAAAACCTTTTAGTAATTTTTAAACAGTGCATTCGAAATGAGTGGGCTATTTGTACAGGATAGGGTGTTATGAGATTATTTTGTTGTTTTGTTTTTTTACGTGCCAAATAAATCTAACACACAATTAATATCCCAGGCATAAACATCTTTCTTGTAATTTTCAATTTGAATTTATAGAAAAAAAATAAGTTCTACGATTAAACAATGTGAGAAATAAATAAAAAAATCGGCATCATAAATATCTTTACTTTGTACTTATGTCTGTTCACGTTTCTTTTCGAACAATGCGTACATGTTACACTCAGTTAATCCTATTAACACAAATGTCAATGACCGGAAAGAGTTTTCAATTATGCCCAGTCAAAGGACGATG
Source organism: Ruditapes philippinarum (assembly GCF_026571515.1). Classification (NCBI taxonomy): domain Eukaryota; kingdom Metazoa; phylum Mollusca; class Bivalvia; order Venerida; family Veneridae; genus Ruditapes; species Ruditapes philippinarum. The sequence continues at coordinate 82,978 of NW_026858150.1, forward strand.
TAATGAAAGAGTATTTTCCATTGTATTCCAATTGTAATTGATCCTCTGAGACATTTCTAATGCATAACATTGGTAACGTATTATTCTGGGATAATACATAGCAGGTTACCGTTAGATAAACTTATGTCTCTATCACCATATTCATGGTTCATTCATATGAATAATATCAGCGTCAACAAAGATATAATGTTATCCCAATTATGCAAAATATATGATGATTAAGTGTGAAACTAAGTTGTTTTTGAAAATGGTTTTAAAACACCTTTCAGGCAAAAGCACGTTTTGGCGTATTGCTTTGTTAAAATATGTTTTAACAGTTGTATGAAATAGGAAAAATAAGATTCCTTAAAGAGGGTCCAATACGGCAAAATAAAAAATTTTGCAGGCTCTGTTAGATTGAGACTTTGACAGGTTTTGAAAAAGTTATGTACTATATGGACATGCATTATTTATATATATTTGTATAAGTGTTGACAAAAATGTATGAAATATTTGGCTTATTGTTCCGGTAGTAAATTAAAAACAACAAGGCAACAGAAAGATAGATCAGATAATCTTTAACGGAATAAACAAAATAAATTGAAAAAGACAATGCTGCCACTGTTATGTCAATGAGACTGGAGGTGTTTTTAACGTTTCTTAAATAATTATTCTATAAACAAAAAACATATTTTAACAGAATTCTACATTACGCAAATACTATCTATTTAATTTAGTGAACAGTGCAAGGCATCAGAATAAAATACTATATTTTATTCAGAATAATTTGACATAATTACATAAAAGGACCTGAATTGACTCCTTTGACTAAGTTGGTATTGGATCTTTTTTATTTCAATTTTGATAGGAGACACTACGGCTCAAGGCTATAGGTTTTAAAATAAGGCGCATATTATTAAATAAAACATAAAATTGCATATGTTTCACATAATATATCAATAATCTCACAAAACCTGATAGAAATAACACCATATAACCGTTTAAAAATATAATCAATGCAACTTTATCATATATAATAATACAGTACGTTTGTAACGTCGCTTTTCTTTGGATAATCGTGTCTCTTATAAAGTTTCATATTATTTCCGAATGCTGTCATTTAAGTATATTTTTGTTGTTTTATCTGTAATGATGTCTCGAAGATAAAATTTTGATATTAATTCAATACTTATAAATGCATTATGCTTCGTTATAAATAAAATGTTATCACATTCATTGTCATAATTCAATAACAAGAATAGACAGGAATACTGACCTTGAATACAAATAATATTAAACCGATTATATTTAAGGAGGGGCTCTGTAACTTATATTTGTAATCCATATTATCATGCAGGTTTCGATAGTTGTATGTGAGTCTTATGTAAATGAAAAACAGAAGTAATAATCGAATAATAAAAGGCAAATGTCATTCATCTCGTTGTAAAAAAAAAATTATATTAGAATATATATATATCTGAAGATGTTTCCATCACTTACAATATGCATTCTCTGTATAAAGATATAAATGGTGTTTGGTTAATACATGCGTAGCCTAAACTTAAATAACAAATTTAAAGCCGAGTCAATATTGCATTTCTTCATATTATTAATTATTAATATTATGTTGCATATAATGTGCTTATTACATAAATTCATTGCTCGATAGAAGACATCAGTTTTGATGACACGTGTGAACAGTTACATAAATAGAGCATTGAACTTCTTATCTCCTACTTATTACTTAGTTACCTGGTTTAATTAGCAGTCGTCGGATTATATGTCCTATATGTTTATGTATGTATTAAAGTGTTGTATTGATTGACATTTTTATGACAAATTATTTATTAGACTTATACTTCAATAAAGTTCTAACATTCGATCGATGTAATATCGGAATTGCAAATTGTTGAATAAAAATTACAAAAAGATCCAGCTATGGAATTTTTCAAGCCTTCTCACTAAAAAAGCCCAAGGTCTGTTAAAACGTTTGATTACAGGGATAAACGGTGGCCTCTACCTTTAAAGGCAACCACTCAGCCACAAGTGGCGACCTGAAATATAACATCTCTGGGCGATTTTAATATAACAAGCTTGGCGTGCAAAAAGTTGAATTGAAATGCAACATGGTTTGTCAGGGGATTTGAATGTTTCCCATAATGATTATTTCTTGATTTAATTTAAAAAATGTAAGATGAAAACAAATTATTCAATTGCAAGAGATCAAAATCTGATGAAACATTATTTAGGTTAATTTTAGAAAATCTTTAAACTTCGTTATACGATTCTAAGTACAACTAAAATTATGTTCCATTTCTCATAACTGAAATAACATTATTGGATAATCGTGAAAACAATTATATTCTCCTTCTTTGAACTGAAATCATTTTACTGGAAAATCATGAAAACTATGAATACGTCATTTTTTGAAGATCTCTCGGAAGCGATTTGCACGCAACATTAAGACAAATAACAAAGTATGCTGCCGGATATTGATAATAGCATAATATGGCAAAAACAATTTCACCGAAACACGCCTTACACAGCAACATTGAAAACATTGCATGCTTAGTTAAAATGTGTTTAATGGAATGAGTTGATGTTTAGTGACACGCAACAAATGCTTTAATTATTGTTACATGCGGTCATCGTGCATATTGCATTGGCAACACAGAAGCCGGAAATATCGTCAGAAATGTAAGCCGTAGTGAGTAAAATGTGGATACGAGGAAGAATATCTGCACAATTCAATCAACAAAAAATCGAATGTTTTACCCAAATCATTTATTGAAATAAAATTGCATTATCAGTTTTTCAAACATATTTACATGATCAACGAAAATGACTAAAAAAAGAAACCGATTGTTTTTAAATAAAATATTTGCAACTTGAGATGGGTGTATATTTAACGAGAGAGAAACAAGTTGTACGAAACTTATTTTTCATATGAAATATTATTTATAACATGCTTTATGTGGACAGTGAAATTATATCCTATAATATAACGGTGAACTTATATGTTATAAGTTTCACAGTAGCCGGAAATATCGTCAGAAATGTAAGCCGTAGTGAGTAAAATGTGTTTTGATACGAGGAAGAATATCTGCACAATTCATTTTGAAAAGGTAACCTTATTCGAAAACATGATATTTTTTCAACAATGATATTGAGACGTCATAATTTGACGGCAAAATCAGGAAAAATGACTTAAAAACAAAATTACGCATAGATGAAAATACAAATCGTCTGTTTAATATGTAAGATCTAACTATATTTCAATCGTGAAAACCAGTTCTTATACTTTCTCTTGTGGCTAAGCCCTGTGAAATATATCTTGATCTTACATGCAAAACAAACCTAATGCCCTCTCTATTCCGTAACAGTTTCTCTAGAGAACAGAATAGATAATTAAGTATTGGTTAATACTTGACGTGAAACATAACTGTGATATCCTTAAATATAGAAAAGAAATGTGTTAATGTAAGTTTTACCTAGGCAATTCAATCACACAGGAGGAAATGCCGGATACAATTTCTTACAATCGCTAAAAATGTTGTTTAAATATTCAAGACCGTCCAGATCATTGCGTGCAATGCTTTTTGTGATTAAGAAGCAGTCCAAGTCATTTTCAACTTTTTGATATGTTTTCATTACTCTCGCCAGATCACGTATATTTCCATATTTGCTGTTGCTAAATGGTTGTTGTTATAATGTGAAAGTCCGATACCCAAAACATTATGAAGATTGGTGACTTTGTTTAGGATATGTTGTTGTTTGTTTTTCAAATTTGTCCTCTGTCGTTTTGCTTATGTACTTTGGATCTTAACCTTGAGTAACTTATTTTCATTTTGAAAATACATTGATATTAAAATGGTAAGATATCCGGTGATTGCAAGGCATATACTGCTAAGACACTCCCCACTAGGCCCCTAGATATTATTTTCGCTTCAGAACTATTGGATGATTTGGTTATCATTTGCCACATCATATTTATATCACAGCAAGGTTAACTTACACCGATGACCTATTCCAATCATGTTGTCATGCAAAAACGTACGAATTAATCTCAGAGTACTAAATAGCTAAACTGCAGTGAAGAATGTGTTATCTTACTTCTATAATTAGAAATATTATAATAAAACAAGATCAGAAAGTATCATTCGTAACATTTGTTACTTTCAACAGTCTCAGATTTGAAGAAAATTGATTTCTTTTGTAGACGATTAAATGAAATTTTAAAAGATTCATTAACATGAGAATTATTTTACCAGTGAAATTTAATGCAAACAGGTGTATCGGTGTATTGGAGAGATAAGTAGTCTTTAAAGTCAAAGGTTGGCCTTTCCAAGATCTTATTAACAAAATTAATTAACATGTGGGTGTTCAGATCATTGTGAAATACAGGTTTTTTTAACGCGAGAAGATGAATGGATATTTGTGGCAGATACGAAATCTTTTTTACTAAATCTTTCAAAATCTCGCATGCTTAACCTTTTAACAAATCTGGATTCATACCATCTACCGGGCGTAAATATAACATTATTAATCGTAGCTTATAGATATATGTCTATTATGCCAATTTATTTTTATAAAACGATTCAATTTTTTTCTTTCCTGAACCACAGCTACTCATTTGCCAATTTCAACAATCATCTATTGCTTCTACAGGATTTTAATAATTTAGTAATTAGATAAGTACGTATAGTCATTTAGTATTTTCTTTGGAAGCGAAATACTACTTTGTTTACGTTTTGGTACTTTGATGACAGAAGAAAAATATTTCAGAATCAGCGTTATTTTTATAAAAATGAGAACATGTAAGCATCTGTCATGCTCTAAATCCATAAATAAAACTAATGTTGCAACCCTTTAAAGAAGGAAAGTGTTTTGTTTCCCAGGCATTATGTGCCTTTTATATAGATGTCTACAAAAAAAAATCATAACATTGTTCATAAAAAAAAGTCCGTATTCATAAGATTATTAAAACAGGAAATCATTTATGAAATACATTTATAACAATGTCTACTCTTTTGTTAATGATAATGTACGCAACGGAAGTGATACGGTCTCATCGTTCACAGATTATTACGGAAATGTGAAATTCCGTAGTCCGCTACTGTTCCAGTACGGACACACAGCAGTATGAGTACGGAGTCCGACGGATTTACCACCAAAATCCCCCGGAGTTACACGGACTGTTACGGACCGACACGGTTTGATACGGAGCGACACGAATCAAGAATGACGCACTACGGATACACAACGGTCTGCTACGTTATAAGCACGAGTTAGTACGAAAAAGTACAGTCTAATCCGGAGTAGAACGGATTGATACGGAGAAGAACGAATTGCCACGGATCTATACGGACCTATTACATTCGTCCACAACCTTTTGCTTGCTCATTTTCAAAATGCATCACAATTAAAGAACACCTAGAAAACGAATTGCAAAGTTCACTGATTTTAGCGGAGAGGATTCGGCCTAATCGCGTCCGATCCCCGAGACACATCAGGTCCGATTAAAGTGAATTTCTTGAAAGATACTGGATCCTCAACAAGTTCGACAATGAGAGCCTCATGCTCAACATAAAGCGGTCTTCGTAAAAACCTATCTCTAGTCCACCATGTCATCTGTCTTCTGCTACCTGATTAGACATGGACTCATTAATGTAAAATGTTGATCAATACTGCTTCTATTTCATTTTAAAATTTGTTGTTCATTTTACAATTTCATGAATTATTGTGAATTTTTATGTTTTAAAAATATGTAAAAAGCTTGTTAATCAATCTTATTATCACTCAAGAGCAAGCGTCCGAGGCTTATGAGACACTTCGTTTATGTTATATTTACTTCAATTTCACGATCCATGTTTGTAAAATTGGTTACATTAAATGTTACTAGTATTCAACTACTTATGAATTGTAGTACGATATAAATATATTTTACCTCTATGCATGTCATCAAGCAGCTCGACCACTGCCACCTCATTCTGAGCCATTTCAATATAAAGTTGCAGCCAGTAAATGGCAATTATCATGTATTGAATGTTTCCGCAAATATGTCTTTTTTTTAAAGAAAATACCTGGTAGTATTTATACCCTTGACAAAGTAAATGATACTTAAGGCATCCGTACTAAACAGTGGTGGACCGTTCCATTCTGTACCGTTTGGTGTTGCAACGCAATAAACTTATAAGACCGTGCTAATCCCTGCCTCTCCGTAGTACAATGTATTACGATCGTGGCTTTTATTGACAATACCGTAATAATCCGTATTGAAACCGTAGCTAATACGTAGGGTAACTGTACGTGTACGTAGTTCTTCGTGCCAAACCGTGGAAATCCTTGACAAGTTGGTGGACTACGAATCAGTACGGACAAGTGCGGTTTTCGTACGGTCCAGTACGTTTCAGTACGGTTTATTATGGACTAGCAAGGATACGCTACGGTTGATTTTTCCGTAGCAAATTTTTGTGCATGTTCAAAATTGTCAAGGGTCGCTATGGATATACAAGGACTACTACGATTGATTACGGTTACAAAACGGAGAGCTACTGACCAGTTCGGTTAGCTACGGACGATGCCGGAATTAATCCGTGGCTCTTCCGTGGGCGTATTCCGTGAATATGTGACCGAGGTATAATCCAAGATTAAAGATTACAAAATAACTTTAGCTTACGAGTACCGAACAGAAACATTGATTTATCGATGCAATTTGAAAGAAAAGAAAGAAAATCAATGCATGATCATCATCGATATTATACTGATTTTAAGGAACAGCTGCTGAAATTATTCAATAAAATTTAGAGAAATACCCCTCTTTTCGTTAGATAATCTGCTCTGTTATAGTTTGTCAAACGGACATCTCACATTTTAAGGTCAGTGTATAAGAATTGTTTTATATGGTTTGTATCATTTTAAAGGCTGTACATTGGTTATGTATATCCAAAATATTTGCTCGATATCACAAATGTTTAACTTAATTTTTTTCTATAATAATATAGGTTTTTCGGATATGCATAAAAAGAAACATCTACTTTTTATACCTTTATTTTCAGTAAGCGTTTTCAATGTAGTTCAAATATATTCAGACACTGAAAGCTCTAACAGAAACGTATAAAAAGGGAACGATATTCATTTTCTGAATTCCTAGAAACCTATGTTCATACAATAGATTCACACAAGAAGACAAACTTTTTATATATCATAATAAAATAAATGTTAAAGTATATATTGATGCATATAGAGTTCTGTCCCTTAAGGTTCTGTATGTTGTGATCAATGTGGTAAACCACACTAAGTGAAATTATATATATGTGCATAATTATGCAAATAAAACAATTTTCAAACATCGAAGAATATGTAAAGTATGTACTGCAAATATTTGTGCATATTATAATTATATAATCATTAAAATATATGCATTCATTTCTTATTGTAAAATTGGACATAAACTATATAGAAAATAAATTGTTTATTACGTGCGTTCCTCCCTTTATTTACAAGAAATGTTAATGGAACCTACAATATTGATAAATCTTAATTTGAGCATCATATTTATGATTTAAAACCATAAAAAGAATGTGTTACAGGTACATTAAATAAAGCGTTTGTAAAGGCGTGATGGGGTTAATTGAACGTGTCGTTACAACAAATTATAAACGTTACAGTGCTATTTATGTATTTCTGTTCGAAATTACAGCGTCATGATCAGAGATGAAGACTAATTTATTTTCTTTTTGTGTATATTATCGAGTTGTCTCAAGAAAATAAATAAATTTTAGTCAAAAATGACGAAATGAAAAGAAGCTTAAGTCGTTTCATATTTGAGCCGCGTCACGACAAAACCAACATAAAGGGTTTGCGACCAGCATGGATCTAGACCAGCCTGCGCGTCCGCGCAGTCTGTTCAGGATCCATGCTGTTCGCTTTCAGTTTCTCTACTTGTAAAAATGTTGGTAAGCGAACAGCATGGATCCTGATCAGACTGCGCGTATGCGCAGGCTGGTATGGATTCATGCTGATTGCAAACAAATTACGTTGGTTTTGTCGTGACGCCGCTCATTTTATTTACATATCATCATCTAGGAATTAATAATAAAATGGTACAGCTGTATAACGGAAAATAAAAAGGGTAACACCATATTGTCATTCATTAAAGATAACATGCAGAATTTGTACTGAAAATAATAAAAGAATATGTTTATATATTTATTGAAATAGTCACGTATAAATACTCTCAGTTGTGTACTTCACGTAAAAAACAAACAAACAAAGAAAAGAACAACACTTTTAAACTGATTAAAGCTAAAATACATTGAGCATGACAAGAAATCCTGAATTTATCTATCTAATACTCATAAAAACTATCAGATGCGTGACACAAATTGAAAAAAAGAGAAAATGAATGAACCCTCACGCATAAACCGATATAAGGCAAGATACCTTTCGCATGTTATTATAAGTCATTTTAATTGTTAATTGTTAATTACTGCACACGAGCTTTTGATTATAAGCAGAATGATGATAAGTAATGTGTTCCATCTATGCTTACGTTTCTGTTAGAAGAATAATAGAAAATGATAAACAAGATATAGAAGGAAAGGCGGTGATAAATGAACGCAACCTGCAAACGACCAAACAAGAATTAAATCCAAGGCATAAAAAATCTTTCTTGTAATTTTCAATTTGAATTTATAGTAAAAAATAAGTTAAACGATTAAACAATGTGAGAAAATAAATAAAAAATTCGGCATCATAAATAAATTATCTTTACTTTGTACTTATGTCTGTTCACGTTTCTTTTCGAACAATGCTTACATGTAACACTAAGTTAATCCTATTAACACAATTGTCAATGACCGGAAAGAGTTTTCAATTATGCCCAGTCAAAGGACGATGTAATGAAAGAGTACTTTCCATTTAATGCCAATTGTTAGTGATCCTCTGAGACATTTCTAATGCAAAACATTGGTAACTGGTAACGAATTATTCTGGGATAATTCATAGCAGGTAACCGTTAGATAAACTGTATGTCTCTATCACCATATTCATGGTACATTCATATGAATAATATCAGCGTCAACAAAGATATAATGTTATCCCAATTATGCAAAATATATGATGATTAAGTGTGAAACTAAGTTTTTTTGGAAATGGTTTTATAACACCTATCAGGCCAAAGCACGTTTGACGTATTGCTTTGTTAAAATATGTTTTAACAGTTGTATGAAACAGGGAAAATAAGATTCCTTAAAGAGGGTCCAATACGGCAAAATTAAAAATTTTGCAGACTCTGTTTGATTGAGACTTTGACAGGTTTTGAAAAAGTTATGTACTATATGGACATGCATTATTTATATATAATTGTATGAGTGTTGACAAAAATGTATGAAATATTTGGCTTATTGTTCCGGTAGTAAATCAAAAACAATAAGGCAGCAGAAAGATGGAATAGATAATTTTTCACGGAATAAATAAAATAAATTGAAAAAGACAATGCTGTCACTGTTATGTCAATGAGACTGGAGGTGTTTTTCTTAAATAATTATTCTATAAACAAAATAACAGATTTTAACAGATTTCTACATTACGCAAATACTATCTATTTAATTAAGTGAACAGTGCAAGGCATCAGTATAAAAAAACTATATTTTATTCAGAATAATTTGACATAATGACATAAAAGGACCTGAATTGACTCCTTTGACTAAGTTGGTATTGGATCTTTTTCTATTTCAATTTTGATAGGAGACACTACGGCTCAAGGCTATAGGTTTTTAAATAAGGCGCATATTATTAAATAAAACATAAAGTTGCATATGTTTCACATAATATATCAATAGCCTCATAAAACCTGATAGAAATCACACCATATAACCGTTTAAAAATATAGTCAATGCAACTTTATCATATATAATAATACAGTACGTTTGTAACGTCGCTTTTCGTTGGATAATCGTGTCTTTTATAAAGTTTCATATTATTTCCGGCTGCTGTCATTTAAGTATATTTATGTTGTTTTATCTGTATTGAAGTCTTGAAGATAGAATTTTGATATTAATTCAATACTTATAAATGCATTATGCTTCGTTATATATAAAATGTTATCACATTCATTCACATAATTCAATAACAAGAATAAACAGGAATATTGACCTTGAATGCAAATAATGTTAAACCGATTATATTTAAGGAGGGGCTCTGTAACTTATATTTGTAATCCATATTATCATGCAGGTTTCGATAGTTGTATGTGAGTCTAATGTAAATGAAAAACAGAAGTAATAATCGAATAATAAAAGGCACATGTCATTCATCTCGTTGTTAAAAAAATATTTTTATATTAGAATATATATATCATAATCATCCATGAACTTAAGTGTTAATACTGATAACGTATAGAAAAATTACCTAATTATATGAAAATGTAACGACATATTAATAAACGTTTGAAGATGTTTACATTCATTTACAATATGCATTCTCTGTAAAAAGATATCAATGTCGTTTGGTTAATACATGCGTAGCCTAAACTTAAATAACAAATTTAAAGCCGAGTCAATATTGCATTTCTTTGTAATATTATGTTGCATATAATGTGCTTATTACAAAATTATTCATTGCTCGATAGAAGACATCAGTTTTGATGACACGTGTTAACAGTTACATAAATAGAGCATTGAACTTCTTATCTCCTACTTATTACTTAGTTACCTGGTTTAATTAGCAGTCGTCGGATTACATGTCCTATATATTTATGTATGTATTAAAGTGTTGTATTGATTGACATTTTTATGACAAATTATTATTAGACTTATACTTCATTAAAGTTCTAATATTCGATCGATGTAATACTTGAATTGCAAAATGTGGAATAAAAAATACGAACAGATCCAGCTATGGAATTTTCCAAGCCTTCTAACTAAAAAAAAGCCCAAGGTCTGTAAAAACATTTGATTGCAGGGATAAACGGTGGCCTCTACCTTTAAAGGCAACCACTCAGCCACAAGGAGCGACCTGAAATATAACATCTCTGAGCGATTTAAATATAACAAGCTTGGCGTGCAAAAAGTTGAATTGAATTGCAACATGGTTTGTCAGGGGTTTTGAATGTTTCCCATAATGTTTATTTCTTGATTTAATTTAATAAATGTAAGATGAAAACAAATTATTCAATTGCAAGACATCAAAATCTTGATTAAACATAATTTAGGTTATTTTTAGAAAATCTCTAAACTTCGTTATGCGTTTCTAAGTACAGCTAAAATTATATTTCATTTCTCATAACTGAAATAACTTTATTGAATAATCGTGAAAACAATTAGATTCTCCTTCTTAGAACTGAAATCATTTTACTGGAAAATCATGAAAACTATGAATACGTCATTTTTGAAGATATCTCAGAAGCGACTTGCATGCAACATAAAGACAAATAACAAAGTATGCTGCCGGATATTGATAATAGCATAATAGAGCAAAACAATTTCACCGAAACACGCCTTACACAGCAACATTGAAAACAGTGCATGTTCAGTTAAAATGTGTTTAATGGAATAAGTAGATGTTAAGTGACAAGCAACAAAATGTTTTAATTATTATTTGTCAAATGAACCATATATTTCTCGTTGTTTTAAGCATGTTGATTTAAGTGTAGCTGCTTAAATAATAAGGCGTACATGCAACCATTGTTTCGAACATTATATTAACATATGAACAAAAATGTGAAAAATGTATCGAATGTTTACCTTAATCATATATGAAAATGAAGACAAAATAAAGCATCATCATTATTTCAAACATATTGCATTGAAAACAACAAAAAATAGAATGTTTTACCCCAATCATTTATTGAAATAAAAATGCATTATCAGTTTTTAAAACATATTTACATGATCAACGAAAATGACAAAAAAAAGAAACCGACTGTTTTAAATAAATATTTGCTACTTGAGATGGGTGTATATTTAACGAGATAGAAACTAGTTGTACGAAACCTATTTTTCATATGAAATACACATTATAAATATGCATTCTGTGGACAGTGAAATTATATTCTATAATCAAACGGTGAACTTATCTGTTATAAGTTTCACAGTAGCCGGAAATATCGTCAGAAATGTAAGCCGTAGTAAGTAAAATGTGTTTGGATACGGGGAAGATCTGCACAATCCATTTTAAAAAAGGTAACCTTTTTTCGTAAACATTTTTTTTTTCAACAATAATATTGAGACGTCATAATTTGACGGCAAAATCAGGAAAAATGACTTTAAAAAAAAGTAAAGCATGAAATGAATATAAAAATCGTCTGTTTGATATATAAGATCTAATTATATTTCAATCGTGAAAACCAGTTCTTATATATTCAAGTGTGGCCACGCCCTGTGAAATATATTTTGATCTTACATGCAAAACAAACCTAATGCCCTCTTTATTCAATAACAGTTTCTCTAATGAACAGGATCGATAATCAATTGTTGGTTAATTCTTGACGTGAAACATAACTGTGATATCCTTAAATATAAAAAAGAAATGTGTGTATGTAAGTTTACCTAGGCAATTCAGGCACACAGGCGGAAATGCCGGATACTTGCAATCGCTAACAATGTTGTCAAATTATTCAAGACCGTCAAGATCATTGCATACAATGCTTATTGTGATTAAGAAGCAGTCCAAGTCATTTTCAACTTTTTGATATGTTTTCATTACTCTTGCCAAGTCACGTATATTTCCAGATTTGCTATAATCGCTAAATGGTTGTCGGTATAATGTGAAAGTCCGATACGGAAAACGTTACGAAGATTGGTGACTTTGTTTAGGATATGTTGTTGTTTGTTTTTCAAATTTGTCCTCTGTCGTTTTGCTCATGTACTTTGGGTCTTACCCTTTAGTAATTTATTTTAATTTTGATATTACATTGATATTAAATTGGTAATCTATCCGGTGATTGCAAGAAATATTCTGCTAATACATTCCCCATAAGGCCACTAGATATTATTTCCGCTTCAGACCTACTGGATGATTTGGTTATCATTTTCCATACCATATTTATATCACAGCAATGTTAACTTTCACCGATGACCTATTCCTATCATGTTGTCATGCAAAAATAAATATCCGAGTATAACGTAAGAATTAATCTCAGAGTACTAGATAGTTAAACTGCAGTGAAGAATGTGTTATCTTGCTTCTAAAATAAGAAATATTATAATAAAACAAGATCAGAAAGTATCATTCGTAAAATTTGTTACTTTCAACAGTCTCAGATTAGAAGAAAATCGATTTCTATTGTAGACGATTAAATGAAATTCCAAAAGATTCATTAACATGAGAGTTATTTAACAAGTGTAATTTAATACAAACAGGTATATCGGTGTATTGGAGAGATAAGTAGTCCTTAAAGTCAAAGGTTAGCCTTTCCAAGATCTTATTAACAAAATTAATTAAGATGTGGGTGTTCAGGTCATTGAGAAATACAGGTTAAATTAGAAATAGAAGATGAATGGATATTTGTGGCAGATACGAAATCAATTTTTACTAAATCTTTCAAAATTTCGCATGCTTAACCTTTTAACAAATCTGGATTCATACCATCTACCGGGCGTAAATATAACATTATTAAGCGTAGCATATAAATATATGTCTATTATGCCAAAGCATTTTTAAAAAAAAAAACGATTCATTTTTTTCATGAACCAAAGCCACTCATTTGCCAATTTCAAGAATCATCTATTGCTTCTTCCGGGTTTAAATAATTTAGTAATTAGAAAAGTAAGTATAGTGATTTAGTATTTTGTTTGGAAGCCAAGATACTACTTTGTTTACATTTTGCTGATGACAAAAGAAAAATATTTCTGACTCAGCGTTATTTTCATGAAATGATAACATGTCAACATCAGTCATGCTCTAAATCCATCATTTAAACGTTATAACACTAATGTTTTTCCTTTTCATAGGAGTAAATTTATGTTGTTTCTCAGGCATTTTGTGCCTTTAATCACATATAGATGTCTACAAAAAATAAAGTCATAACGTTGTTCGTAAAAGAATAATAACGTATTCATAAGATTATTAATACAGGAAATCATTTATGAACTTCATTTATAAAGATGTCTGATTGTGTAACTTGACGCTGTAACCATAGGTGTTCGGCGTGTTGATTGGTCACTTTCCCCGGCACTCCCCGCCCCGACCCACTCTACAATCCTCCTACCTCTCATAAACTGCTGTATTTTTCATTTTAAACATGTTTTAATATTTGGTATTTGAACGTTACCAAATTTAGAGAACCTTACAATGCTATTTATTTATTTGTTTTCGTAATTACAGCGTCATGATCAGGAATGAAGACTTGTTTGTTTACTATGCGTGTATTACATCGAGTTGGCACAAGAAAATAAATAAATTTTGGTCAAAAAATGACGAAATGCGACAGAGGGTAAGTCGTTTCATATTAATCTACATATCATCATCTAAGAATTAATAAAACAAATGGTACAGCTGTGTAACGAAAAATTAAAAAAAGACACCATAGGGTCATTTATTAAAGGATTTTTATAATATGCAGAATTTGTACTGAAAATAATTAGAGAATATGGTTATATCTTTATAAGAATAGTCACGAATAAATAGTCTTAGTTGTGTACTACACTTCAAAAAATACAAAAAAGAACAACACTTTTAAACTGATGAAAGCCAATTACAATGAATCCTGATTTTATCTGTCTGATACTCATTAAAACTATCAGATGCGTGACACAAATTGAGAAAAGAGAGAAAATGACACTCAAGATAACCCTTACGCGTAAACCGATATCAGGCAAGATACATTTTGCATGTTATAAAAAACAATTTTTATTAAACATTTATAAGATTGACCTTGAGGTTCAAGAGTTTTACCACCAATGTTAATTACTGCACACGAGCTTGTTATTATTAGCAGAATGATGATATAAGTAATGTGTTCCATCTTTGCATACTGTTCTGTTAGAAGAAAGATAGAAAATGATAAACAAGATCAACAAGGAAATGCAGTGTTAAATGAACGCAACCCGTAAATGTCCTAATCACAAAAACCAGCGACAAGGAGCCCCGAAGGACATCAAACAAACAAACGACAGATGAAACTTATTAGCAACTGCTCAAATTTATTTAATACTGTCTCTGAAATCATTATTTTCCTTTCCTTATCATAAGTTATCTGTTGAACACTTTTAAGATAGACCCCGTTATGACCATAAATTGTTTTTTGAGAAGCCATATTTTGTAAACAGATGGTTATAAGCAACAAACGACGCAAACTTTTAAGATCATTATGGCAAACTAAAACATTTTTGTAATTTTTTTAACAGTGCAATTCGAAATGAGTGGGGCTTTTTTACCGGATAGGGGGAATGGGAATAATTTGTTGTATTGTTTTTTTACGTTCCAAATTAATCTAACACACAGATAAAAATCATTCTTGTAATTTTCAATTTGAATTTATAGTAAAGAACAGTTATAATTAAACGATATGAGAAATAAATAAAAATTCGACATCGTACAATATCTTTTAAAAGTAATTGAAAGTTATAAATAAAATTTTAAATGTATTTGTCTCTAAAATATAACTAAGACGTTTTCAATGTTCAGAATGAAAAATGAAATAAAAAAGACAATGAAGAATCACTATACTATGTCCTTACATGTATGACTTTTCACGGTTCTTTTCAAACAATGGTTACATGTAACACTAAGTTCATCCTAACACAAATGTCAATGACCGGAAAGTGTTTTCAATTATGCCCAGGACGATGTAATGAAAGAGTACTTTTCATTTTATGTCAATTGTTAGTGATCCTTTGAGACATTTCTAATGCAAAACAATTGGTTTGGTACAGAATTATTCTGGGATTATACATAGCATGTTACCGTTAGATAAACTGTATGTCTCTATCAGTTCACCATATTCATGGTACATTCATATGAATAATATCAGCGTCAACAAAGATATAATGTCATCCCAATTATCACTTTGTTAAAGTGCATTTTGCAAAAGATATGATGATTAAGTGTGAAAGTTTTTTTTCGGAAATGGTTTTTAACACCTATCAGGCAAATGAGAGTTTTGCGTATTGCTTTGTTAACATTTGTTTTAACAGTTGTATGAAATGGGGAGGATAAGAATCCTTAAATAAAGCCCAAAACGGCAAAATTGAAAATTTTGCAGGCTCTGTTTGATTGAGACTTTGTCAGGTTTTGAAAAAGTTATGTACTATAAGGACATGCATTATTTATATATGTTTGTTTAAGTGTCGACAATAATGTATGAAAAGTCTGACCTTGTTCCGGCAGTAAATAAAAAAAATAAAACAATAGAAAGATTAGTCAGATAATCTTCAATGGACTAAACAAAGTAAATTAAACAATACAATGCTGGAAAACAATGTTTCGAACTTGGATGTTTTCGAAATGATGAATAATTATAACAGTTTGTCAATGATTCAGTTTAATGTGCAAATCTACCCTTTTTAGTGGAACAATTGTATTCAACATGTAAATATTTACAAACTTGGATTTAACTTTGACAATAACAAACAAGGTAGTTTATCCATCGAGCACTGATCAAAAAGTAGCAATAATATAATTATAAAATACAACTTGTAGTCCGCGTAAATGGATCATGGTGTAAAGTGAGTGGCTTATAGAGATATAAGAAACTGTAATGACAACATTATACCGGTATCATTCATATAAAAAATGTGAATTACGGTTTATAATTTGTACTTGAGTGTGTGATACACATTCATTTCCTTGTTTTCATGCCTCTCTTAATTCCCTAGTTATTATTTTTGTCAGGACTTTCTGTAAGGAGGTCTTTAAATGTGCTTAGTCTATTTTGAGGGATTTCTATTAGATATTGATGCGCCAACCATGAGAACAAATGATGAAGAAAAACAATATCATTGTTATTCATTCCATTATGTTTCATTATTAACAAATAGAAATATCAGTATAAAAAATCTAGAACAAATCTATCACATGCCGATAATTTCTAATCTTGTAATTTGAAATCAGTTATTAATGGCTAATTATTTAATACCGTACCTAGCACTGACAAATTTGTTTCCACTTTTGTTACAACAAGAGTATTGGCTTGTGCACCAAACATTATAGGTAACGTTATGTTCATATTTATACCTGCATGAAAGCGACGCATAAACAAGATCGATTTTCAAGACAGCAACCGGGTCAGATTGAGTGTCAATTCAAAACAAAGGCTACCATACTTAAAATAAAACGGTACATTCAGTCCAGTAAACGAAAATGCTAGCCCCATATTTCTCGATATCACCGCTAATATCTACTTTCATTCATGTGAAGTACATTCTTTGGACTGACACAGATAAATAGTTGCGTGTACATGCTTCCGGCATTTTCATGATAATTTGCATTCTATGTTGACGATTTCGAATTATTGAAAAATATCCCGCAGCTTCATATATTGATGCTATGACATACTGTTGTTTATATTTAAGTTTCAATTGCATGGTTACAGAAATAAATAGCTTATGTTCCGTCTTTTGTGTGTTAAAGATAAGAGACAACAATCTACAAATAATGCTAAGAAACTTACCCCACCAACCTAAATATACAAGTGAAACATTTTGCTTTTACTTTTTCTATTTGCCTTATTTATTAACAATGCCATGTTATCAACACAAGCGTTCGGCATATTTGCCATGTCAATAATGGTCAATTTATCAAACAAATAATCACCGCTTGATCATCAAGATTAAAATTGCTATCCAGCACCCGTTTACTATATAACATATTTGATATAGTAAACGAGTGCTTGATCGTAATGTCGTTCTTGATGATCAATGGGTGATTATTTTAGAACAAATTGACCATTACTGGCATCATGAATTGGCCGAACATCTGTGGTTATCAATATCAGATTTAGGTTTAATCAATTTAAGTTAAGCATTTAAAGCAATAAAATCTTACTTGAATACACAAAGATATTTAATGTAACGTACACGGACCTGTAAAGTAACATTTACTCACATACAGTAATTCTCTTCTTTCAAACACATCAATAACACAACTAAAAAACTTGAGAAAGAGTGATCACTCGAAATCGTAAATCACAACAAAATTACATCAAAATTACAGACATAGTTTAATTGAATAACTACGTGAGAGATAAGGCGTAAGTGCAACATCCCTCACACCCCCTAGCAACGACATGAGAGGCACACAATTTTCAACTCTGGAATCAGTTATCCCGAAGGACGAAAATAATAAAATAATACTGAAGTGAAGTTCAAAGAGTTCAGCCATATTTGATTGAAACACCGTGTCTGTTTATAAAATTAAAATAATCAGACAGAAGTAAACAAGTATCCTAAATACTAAATGTAATTGAAAAATTGATTTTTGACCTATGATTGAAAAATAATTATTAAAGACATTTTCTACAGTTTTCTGAAAAATTAATCCTTTCATAGAATTTTCTAAATTTTTTGTATGATGAGTAAAATTTAATGTCAAATTTAAAAATAAAAAGAAAAATATATGTTGACGTGTTGGATTTCTTGTAAAATGGCAGTTTCCATGGTAACCGTATATCTAAAAACTGTCAAAATAGCCTAACTGTGTTATAACGATA
>NW_026858151.1:0-26426 GCF_026571515.1 Ruditapes philippinarum
TAACAAATGGTTAATTGGTTTTTACCAAAATGAACGGACGGAAGACATTGTTCATTATGAACTTTGATTGGCAACGGATATACATGTATACAATCATTTATCATCCATACCCATGTGTAACGCATGATCAACACCACACTAGTGGAATTGTCCCTTATTATGTATTCGCTATTAGCGAAGACACCCTCTTAAGGTATCTGTTCACACTTAGTAAAAATATGACACTGGTTATATTACCATGTCATGTTGAGCATTATTGTTTATTATACAATAATTGTAATATCTATTTTAATAACAAAAAAATTAATACAGATTTTATGAATATTGTTTTCCTCTCTCTTTTTGTGTTTTTATGTGCTATTTTAATACTGAGTTTTTTACGTTTACTATTCTTTTTTTATTAAAATTGTAAAATAAATTTTAAGAAGTCAAATGTCATATTGACCGACGATTATAAGTCAAAACTTTACTGGAAAAAGTCAGTAAATTATGGTTAATCTTTCAATATATAATATTATTTATTCTTAAACCATGTACATGTACATTTGTAATTTTCTTTATCATTTTTTAAATTATCATTCAAAATCAAATAATTAATAAAATCTAATTTGTTACTTTGAATAATTCACCGGCATCTTTACTAAACACGAATAACAAATAAAATAAAATGTTTCAAAGTTAATAGAGTCATATTAAAACCATAAAAATGTACCTTTTTCACAATTATTGTACATATTTATTGTTTATATCTCGTATAGATAAAATGAAACATGCTATTGTTGTTGTTGTTGTTGTTGTTTTCGAATTGTATGTTTATGTATAATAATAATCAATATATTTGAGAGTTGATCTATGTTTATTAATTATTGTAACCAAACATTCATTTTGGAAAAAAGCTTATTTATCTGTAAAATATTTGTTCTGTTCTGTAACGACATCAAACATCTACTCCAAAAACCGGGAGAGATCGGACAATAAACGTGTGATACTTTTCGCCGGTCACTAGTATCACGGTCAAAATAGACCGGGAGAGACCGGAATTACCGATAGGAGTACATCCCTCTATAAATAGATTTTCGGAATATTTAGGTCATCAACTCATCATTCTATTTTAACATACCATGATAACCCACTGTGTACTACAAAATGATAAATAAAAAACCGAAGAGACGGAAAAGGTTATTGCATTTGAAAATGAAAAGGTAATTGCATTTGAAAATGTTTGCATTGCGAAATCCTCCAGTTCGCTATTCATTGTAACATATCGCGACATTTAATTAATAATCAAGCACCCTCATACCGATCGGAATGATCGGCTTTTATCATGACCGACTTAAAGGCTCGAGAAGTTGCTGTCGCCCTTTCACAAAATCTGATTTCGTTCCATAAAAGGGGCGCCGCGCTTCGGCGCGGACGCCAATGATATCATCAATGATCACATTTCAAAGGAGGATGACACTACACATGTATATGTATATATCATTCTATATTTTTGCAACATTTCTTGTCTGTGTATTTCAAAACTGCAAATGAATATGGAGTTTTCAGTTGAAATCTTAGATGTTTCATGGGTTTAACAGTTATACATGTATAAGTAAACCCTTCATTTATATCAGAAGTGGTAGTATGTTCTTCTAAATAAGGAAAAATAAAAACATTTTTAATATAACTACAGTAAAAATACCTCTGTACTTGTTTACTGTATTAGCCAGTTATCAATGCTTTACTTTTTGCAAGTATATTGTTTGTCAAATTGACTCATTAATTTTTGGAAGCTTTTTGTTGACTTTTGTAATTTCTTACGATTTTATTATTGTTTCTAATGAAATGGAAGTTGTCGTTACTTCATTTTATATTAACGTTCCAATGGCCAAGTGTTTTCGCAAAGTTGCAAGTTCAAATTTTTCAGAAAGTTTTTTTTAAGGTTTCTTTTATATGCAGCATTTATAGATGAATCATTTCTTTGATCTTTAAAGAGTTTCATTATTTCAATTTGTACAGTTGTACAATGTTTGATTTGGCCTATGCAAAAACTTAGTAGTAGTTTCGCAAAATATAATAAAAAGCAACATAAAACAAGATTGCATTTGAAAAAAAATGCTATGCCACCGCGTGGTTCAAATTTCATAGCTGTACATCAAAGGACAAGAAACTTGGTCACATCATCAAAATCTAGGTCACCTGATATCAAAGTTCAATTTTACAACTAAAACTGTGCACATTGTCAAAATTTCATTGCTGTACATCAAAGGACAAGAAAGTAGGTCACTGTCCCCTTGGGCAAGGCAAAATTTTGACCCAAGGGTTTAATTCAAAACAATCTTGATAAAGGTCCACCAAACTTAACATTTCAAGTCAAATATCTAAGCTGTAGCTTTCTCCCATTCAGAAAACATTTATTTTTTTGTTTTAACTATGTGTACATAAGGAGAATCACTGCCCCCAGGCAGGGCCAATTTTGACAGCAGGGGAAAAATTTGAACAACTTTGGTAGAGGACCTATAAATGATATTATATATCAAACATCAAAGCTCTATGCCTTGTACCTTCAGACAAAAATATTTTTTATTTTTTCATAATGAAAATCAATGACCCCCGGGGCGGAACCAATTTTGACCCCAGGGCTATTATTTGAACAATCTTGGTAGAGGTTCACTTGGCAAAAACTCATGCCATATATTTAACCTCTAGCCTTTGTCAATTAATAGAAGATGATTTTTCAAGTTTTTACTTTATATATATCAGGAAAACTATTGCCTCTGGGGCAGGGCAATTTTTACACTAGGGGCATAATTAAAACCACTTTAGTAGAGGACCCATAGATGATATTATATACCAAATATCAAAGCTCTAACAAGTCTTGTACCTTCAGACAAGAGAATTTTTTTAATTTTTTACTATATGTACGTAGTGAAAATCAATGACCCCTGGGGGTGGGGCCAATTTTAACCCCAGGGTTATAATTAGTACAATCTTGCTAGAGGTCTACATAATGTTTCATGCAAAATACCGGTATCTTAACTCTAGCCTTTGTCAATTTAGAGAAGATGATTTTTTTTAAGTTTTTACTATATACATATAAGGAAAACCTATGGCCCCCGGGGCGGGGCTAATTTCGACACTAGAGGCAAAATTTGAACAACTTTGGTAGAGTACCTATAGATGATATTATTTAACAAATATTAAGCTCTAAGCCTTGTACTTTCAGACAATAAGATTTTTTGATTTTTTACTATATGTATATATTAAAATCAATGACCCCAACGGCGGGGGCAATTTTGACCCCAGGGCTATAATTTGAACAATCTTGCTAGAGGTTTACTACACAATGTTTCATGCAAAATATCTAACCTATTTTTAAAGTTTTTACTATAAGTTTTTACTATATACATATAAGGAAAATCAATGACCCTTGGGGCGGGACTGATTTTGACCCCAGGGCTATAATTTGAACAATCTGGGTAGAGGTCTACCAGACAATGCCTTATGCAAAATATCTAAGCTCTATGCCTTTTGGGTCTTTACAAGAAGGTATTTTAAGTTTTTACTATATGTACATATTGTGAAAATCAATGACCCCGGGGGCGGGGCCGATTTTGACCCCAGGGCTATAATTTGAACAATCTTGGAAAGAGTCTACCAGACAATGCCTTATGCAAAATATCTAAGCTCTAGGCCTTAAGGGTCTTTACAAGAAGGTATTTTAAGTTTTTACTATATGTACATATAGTGAAAATCAATGACCCCCGGGGCGGGGCCAATTTTGACCCCAGGGTTATAATTTGAACAATCTTGTTAGAGGTCTACCAGACAATGCCTTATGCAAAATATCTAAGCTCTAGCCCTTTTGAGTCTTTATAAGAAGATTTTTTAAATTTATTCTTATAATTCCTTTTGGTTGCCATGGCAACCAGATTTCTGCATGGAATGAAATTCTTTGAACAACTTTGGAAGTTCTTCACCCAAGGATCAATCCTGCCAAGTTTGGTTGAAATTGGACTAGTGCTTTTTCACAAGAAGATTTTTTAAGTTTACCACACACACACACACACACACACACACACACACACACACACACACACACACACAGGTGAATCGCTATATGCCACTGCATCGCAGATGCTGCGGTGGCATAAAACCCATAAAAACATAATGTTTCATTAAGATTTGAACCTACAACCTTCACTTTTGAACTAAGTGTCTTAACACCTTATCATAGAGGCTAGTTAGGCAAGTGTTGTTTTGGTAACTTTAAGTTATACATAAACCATGTATACTGTTATGCCATACTTTAAAATCCATATGATATATACTTTGGAATCCGACAATTATGCATACAAAAGGTAACTGAATATTCAAATGTCTAAGTCAAAACTGCCATAGTGACCCACTGTATTCAGTGACTTTCTGTCTTATGTGAACCTGGGGTCAGTATCTCGAAGCTATCGTTAGCATAACGACTGTCGTAAGCCTCTCGTTAAGGTTTTTACTGGTATCTCGAAACTCTCGTAATTAACGAATAATCGTTAAAATGCCCAATTATTAACGGTTGCGTTGAAGGTGTCGTATAGCTCTCGTTACTATCACTTTGGCACAAAAGGAAGAATACTTCGAATTTAAAATACACAAAAAAATGAGAATTATATCACCTTATTGATAAAAATGATGAACCTACATAAATATGATACTTTATTTCTTTTTCTCACATATCAAACATATGTAAGAGCTCTTTTAGTTTACATGAAGATGTATATTTAAATGCAGATGAAAAAAATTCATATAATAACTGAAGCATCGAAAGGAATAAACTCTGAAATGTGTAATTTTGCACAAGACAATATAAATAAATATTTGCATGTACATAATGTTAAAAATGTAACAAAATTCGGTATTTTTTTTTACAGAATTATATTTCGAAAAGTTACCTGTGATGTAATGATTTAATGACAAGAAGAAAAATGCATTACGTTACGCTGCAAAAATCAGTACAACAGATAGGCATGAAATATATGGAAATTTTGTTTGTTTAACGTAACAGATTGAAATATTTTGCTCTTGCCAACACCAGCTGTTATATTTTTACTTGCTATATTTAAATTTGTAATACATAATCCTTTCTCAATCCTTTTTTAAAGACAAAATGAAAATCTATCCATAAATTAACAGAAGATTATATAAAAATCTGGAAACAAAGTGATCCCTCGGAAGCATTAATCACAACAAAATTACAAGAGAACTGCTGACTCGGTTTGATTGAGTCTGTACATGAGGGATAATGAATACGTGCAACATCCCTCACGCCCCCTAGCACCGGCTTGAGCGGTACTCAATTCTCAACACTTAATAGTGCTGGCATCAATGATCCCGAAGGACCAGAAAATATAACAACACTGAAGTGAATAGTGAATATCCACTGAAAAATAATATTTTTTAATATTAGACAGGTTGCGTGACCTTATACTCGTATAAACGGTTGTTTGTAAATATAACCCGAGCCGCCAGGCGAGGTTTATATTGCAAACAACCGTTTATATACGGCCATATAACTTGTCAGGAATATTTATAACGAATTTATAAAGCTTCGAAATCGGAAGTTCTTTTTAAACAGTAAAAGTAAGATTTCCAGCTCGTGAAAATTTATGGAAATTTATCATGTTTCGTGAACATATTCTATATTTCACTCAAACGAAAAACATCTTAATATTTCTTTGAAACTTAACCCATCCTCGCTGTCGTCGTTGTATCATCATCATTATCATAGAAATAAGCATTGTCTCTCGTATATCGTTTTTTTAACTTACATAAGTAAAAAGAATTCTAGATTAATTATGGTGAGATTAGGCGTTTACATTGTATACTAAGCCGAATTATGGACTAACTTGAATCTTAATTTATTGTCCTGATATGTGTTTAAATAAACAAACTACTAGTATTCAAAATAGACATTATGACGACTGAATGTTCGCTATTTACATTCATTAAGATATTTGCAATTCCAATATTTCATCCATGAAAGCAACATTTTTCAAGTTTGAATCTTGAGAGTATACTTACACCCTGAAACATGTTAATTGCTGTAGCCTGAAAAAAATGAGGGAGGGTATTGAGAAGAAGCTTGGCCAGAATATTTGTTTTGACTCAGTAAAGTATTTAAAATATCTGATTTCCACTTGCAGCCTATACTGCACAATCGTCAGTCTACAGTCGTTTTCCCTCAGTTACTAGTCTTGCTGTTTCTATTTTAAGTTTTTACCTTTCAATAGTAATCACGTCAGTTTCATAGGAATTTTCAACATTTGCAATTTTTCTTGGTTTACGTTTTGTTACGACCATTCCTTCCTGCTTTAACACACTGTTCGCGGTATTCAAATGTTAACATAATTCAATCGTTAATAACAAACGAGTAAGGAACGAACGATTGCTTAACTATCGCTTTCGAGATACCCGCGCTAGTCTCTCGTTCAGCAACCTTCCGTCAATCGTCAGCACGTTCGTTAACGCAAATATAACGATAGCTTCGAGATACTAACCCCTGTTCAATCCGCTTAACGATTTCGATAAACAATTGCACTGTATTAAGCTACTCACTGTGTTATGTGTCTATAGCGTCCATGATTTGTACGATCTGGAAGGTGCATATCACTGTTTTTTGAATATAGACTGAATGTGATAAATATAACCCAAGGCACTAGTTGAGGCAGCAAGGCTATATCACAGTGTGTAAACAAAATCACTGTATCATTTATTGCAAGTCCATATAATTTAATGTGTATGTTTTTTGCGAGCACAAATGCCTGTTATTTACCGGAAGTAGGCACGTTTATCCACTGTGCATATTATTATTTATATTCAAGTTTACTGCCAGATTTATGGGTTAATATTAAGTCTGAATTAGATAAATAATTGACCCGATACGCCAGTCGAGGCTAAATTCTTCTATGTATCCGGTCAGCAACATGTATAACAAATTTATAATAATGCAAATTGTTATTGATGACAGGTTCATAAGTGTAGGATAACACGGTGTTCAATAACTGTAGGAACTATACTGTTCAATAACTGTAAGAACACAGTGTAGGTTACGTGGGTGGCTGAGAGAGAACCGTGTAATACGGGTGTTCGCTTCGATGTTTCAGCAACATACAAAGACACTACGACCAGTCGTAAGGTCAGCTTCCTAAGTTGGGCGCACAATAAAGATTTTTGCATATTCAGCGCGCTGTTATATTATCATCTTTTATTCAAGAAACAACACATTCTAAGGGAGTATATAGTGTCTACGTATCAGCGTATATAGAGTAGATAGCGTTAGATAGCGTATAAGGGTATCTGAAGTTAACAGTTTGCGTTCCTTTATACAATTAAAACAACTACAACAGACTGCTACATACATTACAAATAAACAAGTCAGCATAATTTATTATTCCAGTCTTAACAATGACTGTGGGAATACCTGCTGCTAGTTGTTAACAAATTATTAATTGAGATATTTACAGATTTTTACTTTTACTCAAAACTTTAACTAGGACTAACAGTTTTATCTAGTCTAAATGAAATTGTAATGATATTTTACCTTAACACTAAAAATGTAATTATTTTAGAAAAATTATTATAAGACATATATTTTTTCGGAACGAAGGACAATAAAAAAACATAATAATAAAGCTTCTGACATGGTAATCTTGATTGCCGTAAACTTAATAGAATAGAAATTCACAAGAATTGTACTCACTTACCGAAAATCTATTTTCATCTGCGCCTGAAGAGCGTGAATTTTGCATATGTATTGCTAAAATTATTAATTTCTAGGGACAGTTTTGACACAAAATGAAGGAAGCGCACTCTAAGAAAAATAAAAAGTAAAAACTTGAAATTCTTCTAATATGGGATCATTAATATTAGGGAAGCTTAGTCCTTGGCAGGGACCAGAGGCACTAAATAACACTGCGCTGGACAGTTGGCATGATTTATTGAAATCAAAACAATTATCTAACATTTAAACCGGTCTCTGATAATTAAAACCAGCACCAACATTCGGAGTCTGGAACACCGGCCCTCAATGAACTTTTTTACTATAGTTCATTCTTATATATTAAGGAAGACGAAGAATTTAATACTCGTTTTGTAATAATCAAAACAATCACAAGTTCTAGAATTTTTTACTAATCTAGATTATGTTACACATATATACACCTTTTGAAATATCGTAACGTCTTAATAGCGCGATGCAACAAAGTCGCTCATTAAACGTTAATTCATTGCTGACTTTGTTATCAGTTAGCATGAAACGATTTCCTGTTCCAATACACATAACATCGTAATCGGACCGTACTTTCACGGACCCATTTACCTTGACCTTACATGACCTTACAAGTCCGTCTCTACTTTGTTTACTTCCAGAACGAGGCCTAATGGCCATTTGCCCCGAGATAATTGCTCGTCGCAGACGAGAACGAGGTCATTTACGGACACATTCCTTTGTTTTTGTTATGCCACTTTTGTCTTACCTGTAAGGTCGGCAGATATTCTCGAACCCACCTTTTCCAGAAAACATTCGCTAGATACTGTACCTGTCGCCACCAGCGTTTACAATAAACATCTCGCTTATCAGAATAAACCTGGTGGGAATGAAGCATTTGGTCTCATAATCAAAAGTTTATTTGGGGATAAGGGTTCTGGATCCCTTTGATCACTACATGTACTTACCTGGGTAATCGGTCTATCATTGAGAATCTTTTCTATCTCTGTAACTAAAGTTAACAGAGCCTCATCGTTGAGAAGTTGTTCTCCAATGACTGGATTTTATAGCCCTTTTCGTGGACCGTACTAACCGTTCCCAAATACGCCCATATGACTTGCATATGGAGAGGATTAAATGCCATTTTTATTTCTTGCTGTTGACATAATTTTGGCGAGTCGACTTTGATTAAATTGCCGAATGCTATCACGCAAAACTCTATCTCCTGATACAAAATTTTTACATTGTCACTGAATATTTTTTTCGGGACGACCTCTACGACTTACAAACCTTTGCAGTGCACAGATGAAAGAGTCCGTATCTAAGCTATGGGCAATTTCAATGTGCACTGCTCTGGTGGTCAAGCACGTAAATATACAGCCGTATCTTTTCAGATGTCGTCTTCCAGACTTCACAGTCATCGGGCCAAAATAATCGACACCCACATACGTAAACGTGTGCTTATCGGGTGTGAGCCTTTCTTCTGGAGAGATCGCACATCTGTTGCAATTCCGGTCGTTGTAACTGTCGTTTGCACGTTATGCACCTACGATAACAGACTTAACTGTTTGCAGACGCATGGATTATCCAATACTTTTGTCGCAACATGGTCAGAATGTGTACTGGACCCATGTGCGCATTCTGTTCATGACAATTTTGTATCAGGATTCTTGTCACGTGATGACTACTCGGCAAGATAATTTGATGCTTAGCATCTACGTGTAGGTCGGACATTGCTAGTCGTCCGCCGACTCGCATTACATTATCCTTCAATATAGGACATAGCCTTTTCAGAGGGCTCGAACTCGGAACTGGCCTCTGAGCCTTTAATTCACTTATTTCATTTTCAAACGCCTCCGTTTGAACTAATTTGAAGATGGCTGTTTGTGCCATTTTAATTTCCGCCACACTAAGGGTTTACTACTTACCTTACTGTAAAGACGTCGTCTTTGGGGTAAGTATTTCCTCAATTAAGAAACACTTAAAACGTAGTAGCCAAGCGACTGCATTTTGAAGTTTATGCCAGTCGGAGAACTTACTAAGTAACGTATTCATACTCAAATTATACTTACCATGAGTGTTTAGTACACTAGCCTGAAGGTTTGAGCTCTATGTCATCCTCATTTACGGTTGCATTACTTACCTGCACTGGCCACTCTGCTTCATTCCTTTTAAGGAATTCGGGGCCATTCAACCATATGTCAAGCCTTTCAGTTATCTTGCGGATTAACTCCCCTTGACGCAATGTCGGCAGGGTTACTCTTTGAGGGGTACATACCTCCAGTCATGTGGTGACGTCAACCTCATGAATTATTGATAGTCTATTTGCAACGAAAGTCTTAAACCTTTTCGTTTCATTTTCTTATGTAACCTAACACGATCATAGAGTCCGTCCAAAGTACCTTTCAGTAATTTTGACATCAAGCTCCTCTATGACAATCTGATACAGTTTTACAGCAACTACAGCTGCTGCAAGTTCGAGTCTTGGTATCGAAATAGCCTTTATAGGTGCTAACCTAGACTTACTATAACTAGACTGCACTTACTGTGCCCCTTCGCGTCATACACTTTTAAGTACAACGCTCGATCCATAGGCATACTCAGAATGAATCACTAAACATATGTAGTTCAGCTTTCAAGGTCGACCTGTCGAGCTCACCTGGTATTATACATCTATCTATACTTACCTTCGATAGTGCTGGTAGGCTGGCTAGCCACTGCAACCCATTTTTCAGCATCCGCGTCTGGAATTTGTTCGTCCCAGCTAGGTTTGTTTCTACCAGCACGTTGTAGAATCTAATTTTTGGTGTTAACGTCACTGGTGCAACAAGCCAAGCGGATCATAACATGAACTGGCAACCGACGACAGATATTACGTCTTGTCGTACCTTTGTGACCGGAGATTTACATCAAACGACAAAATGATTCATACTTATACCATTCACTGTAACCCAAGTGTTGCTCACATGACGATTTCGTTGTCAGGTCATTTTTTCCTTTGACTTGAGCTCGATCCGCTTCCGGGATCGAATTCATTTGACATGTTCATCAAATAGAGGAGCCACTTTGTCAGTCTGAAGCCCATAAAGAAAGAAGTTCTTCATTTTCTGCGGCAAGTCTTATTCCGAACTAGAGCTAATCTGCTTTAAGAGGTATCACAAGAAAATTTTATCGTATTGCGTCTTCCGCTTTCTTGACTGAGATTTATAAGTATTTTTCATTGCCGTGCGCTTTCAAGAGCCGCAAACTTGGTGAAGAAGTAAGTCACACATATAAGATGGAACGTTCATACTGAATCCTTTGGTTCCATGTGAAAATTTCTTGAAGGCCACCAAAGGAATATTAAAGAATTCCTATCATGCTCACATTAATCTTACTGAGTGAAACATGGCTTTCTATGTCGCAAGCCAATGATACTGGGCTGCCGGAACCAGCATTTAAAGTACGCCAGTAATACTGTTAGTTTTAGGTCGGGAAACTTGAAAGATTGTCATTCATGATGTGCTGATCTTAGCAGCACAGTCAAAAGACAACTCTTACCTTACCCGCTTCTTTGGGTTAAAAACTGGAGTATGAGGTGATCCAAATCGTCGGGTATTATGCATCCCGTCTGGATCTAATAAGGAAGCATAGCTCTATCAATATAACCATATCACCGTTTCTTTTACATTATCAATAACTTTTTCCTCTTGAAAGTTTATCGGATATAAATAGAGATAGTCTTACGGGTAGACTACCTTCACGTTATGTTGGAAGACTTCGTCTGGGGTTTCCTTCCACGGGACAATTTGTAATGAGTTTTCCTTTATTCTACTGTACTTTCGAATTCTGAAGTGCACAGTACGGTTCTTCCTTGTGACTCCTGGTGCACGGCTCTTGACATCGGGAAGATCGGTTGACCCATATAACCTTAATGTTTTGCAACTGTGTACTAGAACAACACTGAATTGATACTGCGGTTTGATCATTTGAACAGATCCATTACATGTGGGTCCTATATATCCAGGCTAATATTGACTAATGCATAGGCTCACCGTATATGTCCCGACCTTCGCTCTCTTGTCCCCAGATGCGTCTAGGTCGGTTGTGCATTCCCCAAGCTAATCACTGTTGTTTACTATCAATTTTTGTTAAAAATATAGTTATATAAATTTAGATACAATTAAGGTGTTCCACTACTGTATGACTAGTCTGAGGCAATAGACTGCAAGGATATGGCAGGTTTTATACAGACATACCTTTGAAGGTATGGGCAGACCATTTAATGCACTATACTGATTATTTTTATATCTTTGCCATTTATAATTTTACCAGACTATGTTCACCGTGGTAGTTAACGTGGAACTTACATGGTTTCTTGATTCAACGTCTAAGACAGTTCAAGACGCGTTTTACAAGGCTTTCGCTACAAGGTTCGCCTTCACTCCTTCATCAAGGAGAGCGTACTTTATCTACATGCATGTTTTTGTTCCGACGGAACGACAAGGAAGAATATGCGGTAACTTACTCTTGTTTTCGTTTACACTCGCTTCGGAAGCCGCAACATATTATCCTCACTGAAATGTTGTTGATTTTACTAGAATCTGGTGAAACATTGTATATGTTTCCCGGACACTCCTGAACCTCACAAAACTAATATGTGCCTACAAATTTTAGCAACATGTTTGATATATATATAGTTACTTGAACAGTTTGTCACATAAATAAAATTTTTTTGCTCTCTTGATAACATCAGTATATTTGAAATCAATATATAGGAGCGAAACTCTGCGACATTGCCTTAATTTTATGGAGCACTTTTTAAACATAAAACATGATAAAGTCGCATAGCGGAATTTCTCTAAGGGAGAATTTACCTGAATTCTTACTTAATAGAAGGCCAGTGGACAGTGATACTAATTTATTAGGCTGAGATAGGGTTAATGTTGGGAAATTTTCTTTGCGAAAGTTCGCTGGATTTGTTTTGTGACATCATTCGCGAAGTCATAACATACATTGGATATTTGGCTGCACTTGAAGCGTGTCCTCACGAAGGGTATAGAACTGGTTAAAACTTGGTCGAGAGCATGCCTCTATAGGGTCTACTTGCACGTTCGACCCCTGGGAACTCGAGATGTGAAGTGGAAGTCTCTCTAACCATTTAGTGCGTAGGAGTTTTTCGCGGATTTCACATCGAACATAAACCTAGACTGTGTCAGAGGTCATATGACATATTCTCCATAATGGAGTTGACAGTTTCTTAGACCATTTAAAAGCGTCATTACTTTATATATGGCACGTGCATTTTAATAAATTATCGTCACATGGACGGGCCACAATGTGGTTTACCGTACTAATTTAAGGATTTCTTTAGCCTTAATAAGCTTTCGTCGCTGAGCAAAATTACAACGTTATTCTTCGATACAATAATTTTGCTTCACCGACACATTGAATTATATTTAATTAATTTAATCTATTTGTCAACTTATCCCTTGTCCTTCGATTTGTTTCAGAATTGCTGGATATTTCAATAATTCAGTCAGGATTCCCAACTAAACTTAAATTAACTCCGGTTATAATGGTACCAATTAAACGTTATTGAGTATAAATTTGGTCTTGATGGTAATCATTCAAAAGATTTTCACTAATTGTATTGTCAGGTAAGTCCTTTACGTAATTTTCAACCTGAACATCGGTTGCTGGCTCGTCAGGTAAGGATAGCACTCCACCATCGTCGGAATCTTCTTCTTCCATCTCAGCTAGTTCTAGCTCGTGCCGGGCCGACTGCAGTTCGAGCTCCCGGCGAGCCTCCTCGCTTCTGCACTCTGTTTCTTGTTTTTCTTTCAGCTGACGGAGGCGCAGTGCTGCCCTCCGCTTGCGTGAGGCTGTAGAGCTACACGTTTCAACGGAATTTGCACAACTCGTGTATTCTTGATTCTTCTCCATATTCACTTCAGCTTCGTTGCTGGTTACATTACTTGCCATCTTTAGATGATACGGAATATATGTTTACGAATATAATCCAAATAAATACGGTTTTAATCCAATTAACTTTCACCTTTTCGTTAATAGATTATGTTCAATAACTGTAGGATAACACGGTGTTCAATAACTGTAGGAACTATACTGTTCAATAACTGTAAGAACACAGTGTAGGTTACGTGGGTGGCTGAGAGAGAACACGTTAATACGGGTGTTCGCTTCGACTGTTCACCAAATTACAAAGACACTACGACACAGTCGTAATGGGCAGCTTCACTAAGTTTAGGCAACAAAAAGATGCAATTCACGCGCTATATTTTCCACTTTTATTCCAGAAACAACACATAGTCTAAGGAGTATATAGTGTATCTAACGTATATAGCGTATATAGCGTAGATAGCGTAGATAGCGGTTATCTGAAAGTTAAACAGTTATACTTCCATTAATAACAATTAAAACAACATACAAAGAATGCATACATACTTACAAATAAACAAGTCACATAATTATATAATTCATCCTTAACAAATACTGTGGGAATCCTGCTGCTAGTAATGTTAACAAAATTTATTAATTGATAGAATTACAGATTATTTACTTTTCAACATCAAAACTTTAACTAGGATACAGTTTTATCTATCTTAACATAAAATTGTAAATGTATTTACCTTAACAATAATAAATGTAATTATTTTAGAACAAAAATTATTTTTAAACAATAATTTTTTCCGAACGAAGGCAAATAAAAAACAAAAATAAACTTACTGAACAATGGTATCTGTGCCCGAAACTTAATAAATAGAAATTCACAAGATTTGTACTTCACATTCGAAATCTTATTTTCAAACTGCGCCTTGGAAAGGCGGCAAATTTTGCATTTGCATATAATTATTATTTCTAGGGACAGTTTTGACCAACCAAAATGCAGGAAGCGCCCTCTAAGAAAATAAAAGTAAAACTTGATTTCTAAATATGGGGATCATTGTAATTTCAGGGAAGCTAGTCTTGGAGGGAAAGAGCGCATAAATAAACTGGCTGGAACGTTTGGCATGATTTTGAAACAAAACATATTTCTAAACATTTTAACGGTCCTCTGATATTAAACAGCACAACATCGAGTCTGGACAAAGAAAATACAGAATTCAATCTATTTAGAAGTTATTTAGTTTATAAAGTCATATATAAGGTGTAATCTTTCAACTCTTATTTTGAAGATAATAAATTAACGCGAGGAATTTATGTGATGAAAGAATACTATGACATAACAATATTTTTTAGAACAGAAGCTAATTGTCGAAATTTTGTAAAATGACGTTGTGATTATTGTGTGCACTTTGTTCTTCATGGTAAAAATGGATCATATTACAATTGTTTGGCCATTCATATTGAGGATTTTTATTGCATTATTACAATCTCCATACATTCATACAGTCATCTGATCGCTGTTAGAAAGATGATGATCTATATAGAGAACAAACTTTAATGAAATACAGTAGAACTTCGGTAAGTCGAAGTTGAAAGGACAGCGTAAACTTAAACACATCTGGAACATCTGACTCATAAATCAATCTAAATTTAATAAAAAAAAATCGAACTGTTGACGTTTTTACAAGCAAGTTAACAAAAAGGCTTAAACAAAAAGAAAGGGTGATTACTAACCCAGCTTTTTATAGTAAACATATTCTTGTGTGGATTATCACGCCAACATCAGGTCACAGAATTACTCAATGAAAGTACATGTAGTTATTACTGTTTTACTTTCAAATACCACTACGGCATAGTTGTTATCCGGAACTCGACCGATGTGGGTTTTTCCAATACGATATCAACGTGACCCGGTACAAACAAAGATCAGCTGATCGCCATATTGTAATATCGTCGTATCAAAATGCCAACTAAAAGATGTTCGTGGGGGACTTGTAACAGCGACAGCCGATACTCACACAAGGATTGGATGAAGGATGTTTCTTTTCTTCCCTTCCCTAAGCCAGCGATTGACTTGGAGAGGTGTCGTCTGTGGATTAAACAGTGTGGTCGTCCCCACAGCGACTTGTCAGTTGACAAGATCAGACCTCATCACTTTGTTTGTTCGAAGGTGAGAACTTCAATACAGTGTATTTGTTGTCGTACTATTTCTGAGAATATTTTATCTTTGTCTCGCATTACTGTCTGGTCCGTTTCCAACTGCCGACTGATTTCCATGAGAAAATTTTGAGTGGGTGGGGTAAAAAACCCAAAGATATTTGTCAATTTGATCCGGCCGTTCCAATATGTGTTTCATATAGAAATGTTTAAGATATTTTCGATTTCATTTATTTCTGATTTTGTGTTGATATATTTAGTTACTGGTATTGATCTGATGGTTCTTGATGCACATTATTCTTAGGCTAATGGAGATAGATGTATGTACATGTACTGTATAGGATCTGATAGCCTATGCACCAATGCCAAGTTCACATTTATTTTTCCAAAACATAATTTGGGTTGCATCCTCTGCTTTTTAGCTTACTTATGAGTAGATCTACCAAAATAGAAATAAATTATCAAAATATTTTAAGTTTTCTTGATATAATTTCAGCATTTCTTTCTTGAATCTGGATAAATAGTGCAAGTGCATACATTATAATGTGGTGTATATTTTGTATTTCAGCACTTCATTGATGGAAGTAAAGATCCGGTAGCAGCTAAATATCCATCTGCATCTACACCCAAAGCCAGGTCAGACAGGAAGAGGCCAGCTGAGTCCTTACCAGTAACACCAAAGATGAAACAGAAGCATGCTGACCAACCTTTAGATCTACCAGGTGTGCAGACTGAGAACATTAGTGATACAGTGATTACTCTCCCCATGTTTCATGACATTCTAGACTCAAATCCTTCTTGTAATTCTGAAAATGATCTATGTTGTGAAGAAAATGTTAATGTCAATGATCAGAACAACAATGTTACATCTGATAACACATCAATTTGTGCAAGTAAAGATAAGTTTTTTGTAGACAATGTGACAGAAAATGACAAAGACTGTTTCTATTATACTGGTGTTCCAACTTTAGTTCTATTACATTTCTTATTTTCATGGATTAAACCTTCAGCTCAGAAAATCAAACTGTGGGATGGAAAGAGAAAACATTTGCCAGGAAGAAAAGGTGGTAGACAGAATAGGAAACTGTCTCTTTTTCATGAAATGATTTTGA
Organism: Ruditapes philippinarum; assembly: GCF_026571515.1. NCBI lineage: Eukaryota > Metazoa > Mollusca > Bivalvia > Venerida > Veneridae > Ruditapes > Ruditapes philippinarum. Next base: position 16,894 of record NW_026858151.1, read on the forward strand.
CTCTTGTTAAGATTAGAAGAGGCTATGGCAACAAACATCTCTCTTATCTATTTCATGTATCTGAAAGTCATGTGTGTCGCATTTTTCTAGCTTGGGTAAATCTGTTGAGTCAGTGCCTCAGTCCACTCATTATCTGGCCTTCTAAAGAAATAAACAAGGCAAACTTACCAAAGAGCTTTTCAAATTATCCTAGAACCCGGGCAATTATTGATTGCACTGAATATTATGTTCAAAAACCTCTACGTCCTGCAGCTCAGAAAGCAACATGGTCTTCATACAAACACTCTAACACCTTAAAACAGTTAATAGCCATTACTCCAAGTGGAGCTATTTCATTTTTATCTGATGTTTACAGTGGCTCAATTTCTGATGCAGCTATTGTAAGAGAATCCAAATTTGTAGACTTAGTGGAAGAAACTGATGATATAATGGCTGACAGAGGGTTTAATATTCGGCATCTTCTTCTGCCAAAGAAGGCTACTTTAAATATACCTGCTTTTACACATGGGAAGGTGTTAAGTTCTAAGGCTTTGAAAAGATCTAGAGGTATAGCCAAAGTCAGAATTCATGTGGAGAGGGCAATATGTAGAATGAAGACCTTTAAAATTCTGTCCGGCATCATACCACTTAAATTCAGATTTATTTTATTTCAAATCACCAAAATTGTTGCAGTTTTGTGTAACCTTCAGCCTTGCCTTGCACAATGACTCCAATACTCTGGGTTTCCCCTGTAAATTGGGAACATAACCGATATCCAGATATCATATAGTTGCAGTTTTGGTGAAGTTTTTGCATGTAAAACAAAGCAAAAAATAGAAAAAGATAGATGTATTATCATAGATATATTTATTTTCCATATCTATTGTGTAAAATCATGTTCATAAAGTTGTTAGCAATATTGAACAATACAATACTACACATTTCAGTGACAATGATTGTTTGTCAGAATAACAAATACACTAATTATAATAGTATTACAAATCATGAAATTTATATTCAAGAACAATAATTGTAATGTACATGTTTTATGATGTTCTATCAGACTATCATTCTTGACACATTACATTATTTTTACCATAGTCTCTTAGTATTCATAGTATGTAACATCTTGTGACTTATACATTGAAACAAACCTGTTAATGAGAAAAATAAAACAACATGGCTGAACGAGAATAATGTTTTCTTTGTTTGTTTTGGTGTTTTATTCAATACCATGGTAGTCAGTAAACCTACCCACAATTACTGGCAAAGTCCAGGCTTCTGTCACCCAAACTGTTTACCAGTACTAATGAATGGTAACAATTAAACGCATACTAATTAAGGTAACGTTAGAGCAAACGACCGGTTGTGTAATTTACACATGTCACACAAGTTGATTGGAAATCATCTTCGCAGCTAAAAATCGTGTGAAAAATGTCTCGAGATCAAAGGTGTCAAAATAATCAAAGGACTTCAACTTATTTGTGGTAAATAGTACTCGATTGATTCTTTACGGACAATGAAAAAACTTCGACACATAAACTCCTAATAGAAGTTCGACTCCTAGAAGTTCTACAGTAGCTCTTTAATAACTGATTGCTTTTAGCAGATATGCATACAAACTGTAACAAAAATAAATATATTGTTGATGTCTAAAGAAAGTCGCCTTAATGTTTTCAATTAAAAGCGTTATACATTTTTATGTGGTACAATTTCCATAACATGGTTTGTTAAATAATATAAACATGTTTCTGTTGAAAAAAATAAATGAACTAAGAGAATTTCAAGTTTGTATTAAAAATTCAACTTTAAATAGTGATGCAGTATCAGTTAGTGATGCAGTATCAGTACGGTACTGGCAAAATGACTACAATCAGTATTTCTTGTTTCAGAAAAAAATTGGATTTTTGTTAATTATGTCCTACATATAGCTTCAATACATAAAATGAGGAAGTATCATGAATGTCTATAATCATACTTGTGACTGCTGCACAGAATAATGTTCTATTGACATCACAATTAATATTAATAATGAAGAACCATCTCCCTGAACCCCGCCCCTTTGTTACAATGATGTTGAAGATTAAAGGTAACTTTGACCACTATCATTTATCCTATTTCAAGTATTATTAATTGAGTTACTACAGTGTTGCAATTAATATTGTAAATAGATGCCCTCATTTTGTGCATGTAAAACTGCATTAAGTCTAGTTACTACTGTCTTGCGCTCATAATAATTTTCAAAATATTACCATTTGAGCGCAAGAGTGTAGTAACTCAGCACAGTCCAAATATCTAAGAAAGAAAAAAAGATTAACATTGTTTTGTTAATTTATTTGCTTTCTTCTACACTTTCTTTTCATATTCTAAGAAATCTTAATTAAGAAATGATAGAATAACATTTAAAACAGAATGTTTTTTGCTTCTCTTGTAAAATTTACAAATATACAGTTACTACAGTCTTGCGCTAAACCCTCGATATACAAGTGCTAGAATGAAAAACAATCACACATATTTATTTGAACTACCTTAATTTCCAATGTTAATTTTTTAAGCTGTTTGCCTGTATACCTAATATATACGATGGATAATGATTTTCCTATAATTCATGTACGTTAAACCAAGGAAAAGTGTCTTTGTCCGACGCCAGATTTTTATTTCGCTTAAAAATTCTTCCGCAACAATGGAAAATGTAATGCCAGTCCAAATCACTGTGGAAGCTACATAGCACTTTTAAAGATATATTGTAATAAAGCGTCAGTCATCTTGCATCTAAGGTGAATGTTGAAATGATTGTCTTGTTTAATGGACTCGACAGCTGCTTAAACACAACACTTGAGCCATTAACACAAATCTTAAAGCAAATCATGTCTTGAGTTATATAACACGTAACAAAGTGGCTATCAATAATTGAAAATATGATGACCTTATAATACAAAAAAAATATGTATTTATAGTTGTCTGTCAACAAGAATTCACTGAAGAGTAGTTTGCTTTTTAAAACGTTACCACGGTTAATAATTTATTCATAAACTGTGGTTTACAGTTCTGTTTCACATACACTTTCGAGATCTGGTGTATTGTTCTTTAATAATCCTTCGGGGTGGCCTTTATGCATGAATCTTTTAACTACCCTCAATTTTACCAATGCAGAATTCACGATACTTTTAAACCGTTTGGGTTTCCTTGAGTCAGAAATTAAATTTGTTGGGTTACCAGACATTGGTGACGATAACATGCGCACATATTCCTTTTTGACGTTTTCGGTAGTTGAAATTTGAATGGTACCCGGGCGAAGGGTAACCGATGCATCGGGAAAAGCGATTTTGCGTTTATTTACCTCTGCGACTGAACTTCGGTGATGCATGCAGGCGTTTAGCGGGTCACGTATAGCACATGTGCTTTTCTCTACTGTTATTTCTGAAGAATGGTGCGTATCTGCTTGTTCTCGGGTAGAAACGGAAGACCTATGGCAAATCTCTAGCTCACTCGCGAGGTCCAAATCGCTGCTTGTCATAGACTCTGAACTTTCTCGTGGATAGTATGACGTGTTGCTATCATTTGAAAATGTCCTATTTTTGATTGGACAAGGTGTTTTGGCCAAATTATAGCTTGAGCATGTACAGAAACTTTGTAAGCAATTATTATTTTTAAACAGTTTCCGTAGACTACTGGTAATGTGCGAGTAATGTCCTGTTCCATCTAGTAATTCAAGCAAAAACTCAGCTCCATTTTGTTGGTTCCAGCATGACTCAAGAACAGCTTCCCATAAGTCATCTTGTTGGCCGACACTTTTGTTACTTGAATTTATACTTCCATAAAGCTGCTGATTTATGACATTCTTGCTGAATAACTCGTCTATGATAATCTCCACATCAACGCTGTTCTTCAACTGACAAACTGGGCATCGTCTGGAAATTATATGCTTCGGTCTCAACCTAAGACCTGTCTCATAATGGTGCCATATTTGTTTCGAAAGGTAGGGGTAAGCAACTTTAAGAGCATCAAGAAATTTGATCATTGTTTCGTAACTTCTGTTAGTTATGATGAGCACGACTGACCGCACTTGCCTTTTTCTGTCATCACTTTTGTATATCAGCCTACGGTCATCCTCTGTAAGACATCCATTCTCAATAGCGCTATCTTCAATCTCGTCCACTTTAACATCGGCTGTTAGATTAGGAATGCAGGATTTTATGGCGTCTGCTAAGGTATCTGGAAACCGAAAAAAGTGAATATAACATATACTACCTTTGTGCGTCCGTCATTATAAACTTACTAAGATATTTAAAAAAAAAATGAAATTACATGTTTCATAAATATCTTAAAAACAGCATCCATGTAACTATAACATGAAATTACATGTATTTTTTTAATGATAAGGAATAAACGATAAGTACATATACATATATAAATATGTAATTTTAGGTAGGAAAGCACAGAGCACCTTTTTCAGACGTACTAGAAACTCATAAGTCTTAGAATCTTCTATACATGTATTTACCTCTTTCTCGTCTTTTCCGAATTTTCTTACGAGGTTTGTGAAGATGGCAGCTGTTCACGCGCTTCCTGCCTGTATAAATATTATGGACACTCATTATCAACGAGCACTAAAATTCTTTTCTTTACGTCCGGATGTAATTCTTCTATACATGTACTAGGGTAATGGCTTTGGGTGACACTTTTCTGTTATCTATCTGATTTCCTGGAAATATTCAAAACATTTTTATTCAATTTGAATTAAGTTTCAATTTTCAAGTGACGCAAATATTTAAAAAAAGTAAAAGAACAAATCAAAGTTACCATAAAAAAATCTCATTTTTATTAAAGTTTAAGTAAATTTTGATTGTGTATTTATTCCATTTCATTTTACGATTACAAAAGATCCATATCAAGCTACCAAGTTCTGTCGAAATATTAAAAATTGATGGTGCTAGCGGCACATCCAATATAGGTTTAACAGCACCAGAATTCGGTAGTCGTATCAACCTTATATTAATTTATAAAGTAAAAATAATGACAGCTAAGAGATGTCTATTCTTAGCTTTGTAGAATAATATCTACAGGGTGACCTACTAGCATTAATATAATTTTACAATCAAACATTGTAAACAGTGTTATCATTGTACTGTTTAAATAATAATATAATATTATCATATTTTACTATTGGGCTCATTTTACATTAGCAAATTCATTATGCTAAAGATAGCGTAATCCAGTTGTCAGTATGCAAACATGCATTTTTATCAACATGTAAGTCAAGTTTTATACCGCCATTTGCGTAAATTAAAGAAAATATTAATTTGGTGGCTTTATCAACCGTCTTTATTTATTGGCCATTGATCATGAGAAGTTAAATAGAAACAGTCAATACTTGTACTCGGATATTGTCATTACTTGTACACAGTAGTCAAAAATAAAAATTATATTGACGTCTCTGGGTCAGAATCTCGAGACAGGCACAAAATAGCACAATATCTCGTCGCGCAGTACTATTAATAATTATATTAGTTTGACTATTGTACAGTACACAGTAGAGATTGTCTTTACTTGTACACAGTGAATATTATCGTTGTACATGTACATAGTAGAAATTGTCGATTGTTTTCAGCAGAAATTGTCTGTACATGTACTGGTATCCTTCGATCATATTTACCGGACAATCGACAATTTGGGGTTTTTCTAATGTATTAACTGTTGGAGTTCCCCTCGCTGTATATCAAAATATTCATATTAATTCATGACTTTAAAATATTTTTAAACACAATGTCCGGTAAATTGAGTTAATTGTCTATACCTTATTTTTTTCTCTTATAATGCCCTAATTGAATGTCAAAATGTTATATGTCGTGCTTTATAAGGTAATTTTTACGCGAATTAGGAACCCAAAATCACTTGGGTATAATTTTATTGTTTTTCATGGTTTAAAATAAAAGTTATAGCGAAAAAAAAACAACATTATATTTAATTTAATTATGTTCTGTAATATGACGGATCCCACTACACAGTAAAAAGTGCCTGTACTTATGTTGCATATATTAATTTTGATATTTTGAGTAAAGTAGAACCTGTCGATACTTGTATACTGTAATAATACTTTGATATAATTCATTCTCGCCGACATAATACCTCGGATTTCCAACATATTGGACATTGCGAGAAGAAATTACATCAACGTGTATACTGTACAGAACAAATGTAAACATTTACTTGTATTAAACATTTTTGTACTTCTTTGAAACAACAAGTTTATGGTATAAAAAAAGATAGAAAAGTAAATTGTTAAAAATGCTGTATAACTTTCGTCCTTTCAGCCTTCTTCAGCGGCATTTATTATACATACAAATTATATATGTAGATGACATATACATGTATATTATACCTACATTGTACAATTGTAAATTAATGTTTATTTTCACATATAAATGTACAGTGGATGTGTATGAAATTTTATTGAGTATTGGCCTTATACATTAAAATACGCTGCCATTCATTAGAAATATACAAAAGGCTATGATTTAAAGTTTACGGTTATTAATAAAATTCGACTTACATGTTCCATATCTAATCCGACAGACAGTAGATACCAATATATTGTCAAAATAAACACACTTATCAAGACTATATTATGTTCATATTAATGTGCTGACCAGATTTTACATACATGTTGTATGACTCATATTTAAATGTCGGGCAGTTATCTGATAGGAGCCTAAAGATCGTGCTATGCTTTGATAAGTATCAAATAATTTTCAATTTTGTTAGAGATATTTTTACCATAAACGCTCATCTCTAATGTAGTTTTTGCGTTTATACTTAAATGATTTTAACAAAATAGTTTTTCAAAGATAGTGTTCACGATGAGAACGCCTTCTTCGTAACCCATGGATTCGGGGCGTACGATCAGGTGCCAGTACAAAACAGCAGTCCAATTATTTATGCATTAAGCTATCTGGATTGTGACAAATTAAATCTAATTAGAACTTACAATCAAGCGTAAATAAAGCACAAACTTGTTTTGCCCCTCTTTGAAACGTGGTTCATCTGTCGATCTGTACGTACGTACTGTTAACTTTGTCAAATGGATTTCACAAGAAGAGACAATGCCCATGGCATAATCCTCGTTTATTTTGAAATTATTAGATCAAGGTCATAGTAACATTATGTGTAAAATCTTTTATGTGCATCTGTTGGCCGATAAGCGGAATAACTGTACTAGTATGGGGAGAACCATAAAGGCAACTACAGTTTATGAAGTGAAAAAAATGGGCAAACTTATTGTGTTATTAGAAAGCCTGCAATGTTTTTCCTGGTCATCTTGGGTGTAACCATATAAATTTGGTATGTTTTAAAGGGTCTCTATGGAGGTCTGATGAAATGGGACAAAAAAAGTACACTTGTTTATCTAAAACCTGCAATTGGCAAGTGCTGTAATTTGTCTCAAATAAGGTAAAACATATTTAAAAAAAAATGAAAACGAGATAAAATATTGGTTTTCCTTCCTGTGTATCATTTTCATGTCCACCTGGACCTAAATTCTGATTGGCTCTCTTTTAGTATCGTTTTGAACATATATACCGTGCTATTTTGATACATAATGATATATCTATTGTGCAATACAGTTTTCTACGGAATGCCGTTAGGGCCATCGCCTATGAATGTGTTGATCTGAAACGCGATAGTCGATAGTACGATGGTGAAAACGCGAAATCACGAAACTACGATGGTGAAAACGCGAAATTACGATGATGAAAACGCGATAGTACGATGATGAAAACGCGACAGTACGATACTACGATGATGAAAATGCGATAAACTTTCGTGTTTTCACCATCGTACTATCGCGTTTTCACCATCGTAGTTTCGAGATTTCGCGTTTTCACCATCGTAGTTTCGTGATTTCGCGTTTTCATCATCGTACTGTCGTGTTTTCATCATCGTACTATCGCTTTTCATCATCGTACTATCGCGTTTTCATCATCGTACTGTCGTGTTTTCATCATCGTACTATCGCGTTTTCACCATCGTACTGTCGTGTTTTCATCATCGTACTATCGCGTTTTCATCATCGTACTATCGCGTTTTCATCATCGTACTATCGCGTTTTCACCATCGTAGTTTCGTGATTTCGTGTTTTCACCATCGTACTATCGACTATCGCGTTTCAGATTAACACATTCATAGGCGATGGCCCTAACGGCATTCCGGAATGCCGTTAGGGCCATCGCCTATGAATGGTTTGATCTGAAACGCGATACTCGACAGTACGATGATGAAAACGCGAAATCACGAAACTACGATGGTGAAAACGCGACAGTACGATGGTGAAAACACGATAGTTTATCGCGTTTTCATCATCGTAGTATCGTACTGTCGCGTTTTCATCATCGTACTATCGCGTTTTCATCATCGTGCTTTCGCGTTTTCACCATCGTAGTTTCGTGATTTCGCGTTTTCACCATTGTACTATCGACTATCGCGTTTTAGATCAACACATTCATAGGCGATGGCCCTAACGGCATTCCGTAGTTTTCCGATGCACTGGCCTACATATGAAATTGTAAATACATGTACTCGGGTCACGATTATAAATGGTTATCTATAAGTAGGCTGTTTAATTTTAACAAATTTCAAGGATATGTTATACTTCATATCAACTATCACACGATTAGTTAGTCATCTGAGCTTATGAAGAAGGAATCTTTTAACACAGGGATCATAGGTTCGAGCCCTAATCAGGTCATGACATTGTTTCTTCATATGACACCAGTACTGGTTGGTTCCAAGAAGCGGACTGAAAAGTAATTATTATATGTTGCAAGAACTTGTTTCGCAATTGAGCTTTAATAAAAATATTTAAACCATATACAACATTATAATACACCTTGCTCAATTATGACTAAAATCATTTTTCTTAGAGTAACTTAGAATTTCCCCAATGAGAAATAATTTAAGATTCATTCAGTACATGTATTCACTCTATTTGTCATGTGAGATTATCTCAGAACACTGAATTATTCATTCAAGTTGTGGTAGACAAACACCAAGTACCAAGGGCAATAACTACGATATTAGCTGGAAATCGAAATGTCACAATTCACATTACAGATAAATGAACTTGTACAAAATGTTATTGAGAATTTCCCAGATATTACTATACAGTTTAACCCTTCCCCCCCCCCCCCCCCCATGAGCATATTGTGAAAATGGCCGTTTTCACTAAAAAGCCTCCTGTTACAAGTTCAAACTGCTATGAAAAATGCTTCAATACTAATCAAACTTGGCACAAATGTTGACTGGACCATTGCCTTTGTAACGACATGCTCAGTATTAAATTTCCTGTTACCATGGCAACGAGGGGACATCTCAAAATTGCCAAAAATCACTATTTTGCCTCGATTTTTTCCATCAAAATTTATTTCAAAGTGCTGCAACTTCTCAAGGGATTGAGATAGAGTCAAAGGCTTTTCAGCGTTGGTTACACGTTACCTTATGATCGACCTGGGGTCATTTTTAGCCTCTCACAAGTCCAAAATCTGTTGGCGATGAGGGGG
>NW_026858152.1:0-7500 GCF_026571515.1 Ruditapes philippinarum
TACAACCAAACATACAGCGTTATGATGTAGCAACAGTTCTTCTACTGTACGGATATGACTTTCATATAATCAAACCAAAAATACATCCGGTGATATCTATTCTAAAGGGATTTAGTACTGATAAATCAAGGTATTTTACGACTTCTAAATTCACGAGAAAAACTTTGTTAGGGCTTCTTTTGCATGTTGTATGTTTAAATGCTGAATTAGAGCAAGAGATATGTAGATATTTAGAACACTACAAGAACATTGAACCACATGACAAGTATTATTTCGAGCAATTCCTTGTCATGAAAACTCCAAGCCGTCTTCAGGAAATATGTAGGTTTGTTATCAGAAGAGCAATATCCACAAATATTCTTCGAGGAATAAATCGCCTTCCAATCGCCAAAGGTTTAAAGCAATTTTTAGCTTTCAATTTTGTTATGGATAGGAATGATCCATTGAAATGTTTTGAATTAACTACTGCTATATTGGAAAATGATGAAGAGCAGGTAAAACAACTGATTGCTGATGGTATAGATTTAAACTTCTCACTGTCTCATCATACACCTCTCACAGAAGCAGCATTATTGGGGCATTCTATATTCTGTACCTTGCTTCTAGAAAATGGCGCGGAAGTAGATTTGTATGACAATACTGGTATGACAGCTTTACATATAGCATCGTCCAATGGACATCAGTGTATAGTAGAAATCCTGCTTCAGCATGGTGCTTGTATCAACAAAACTTGCCAATTTGAAGCAGAAAACTCTGTGACAAAGGCAGCAGCCAATGGGCATTTCAAAACAATGATTTATCTGGTAGAACATGGCGGGAATCCTAATGTACGAACAAGTGATGGAAGGTATGTAATTCACTTAGCGGCAGCCACTGGAAGTGCTGAAGCAATTAAGATTTTATTAGCACGTGGTATAACAGCTGAATCACGTGATTGTGATCTGAATACGCCATTGCATATAGCAGCGTCACGTGGTCTGCTGTATAAAAATGATAAAATTAACTTACAGGACAATTCAATTGATGCCAATTTTCATGAAAGTATCCGATTACTGCTGAGTGCTGGAGCAAACAGATTTGCTACAAATCATTCCAACAAAACTCCTGCTGAAGTCGCGGCCTTATATTCAGATAATAGCATAGCTGTGTTATTAAAATAAAAATAAGTGATCCATTAACAATAGCAGTCGTTTCAGCATGAAATGTACTACATTTTTATTATTATCATATACTCATGTTATGTACTTCATACCATGAAATACCAATTATTGGGCAATCATGCATACAGGACATTATGCCCAAAAATAGTCAAACTTGGAAACTTTAAAGTTCGCGCACAACAAGTCTCAGTTTTGGAATATGCTTTCTACAAACCATAAAATGTTTTTGTTTTCTTTAATCCTTACAACCAGCATAGAGAAACTATGGAATAAAAACAAAGAATTGCTACTTTTTACCTGTTAAAACAGGAAACATCATAATCATATGTAAACCGTCAATGTGTTTCAAAGATAACAAAGTTGATTTGTTGTAAATTTAACTATATATTTTTATTTAAACAAAACAAAGAAGGATTCGAATAAAAGTAAATTTTCACATTGATTGTTATCTAAACTAACGTATGCTTATATTTTGTCATTCACTTTAACTTTTACACATTAAAAATTAACATTTTCCCATCGTTTTATACAAAAATGATAAGGTTGAGAGATTCCTATTGGAAATACAAGGTAATAAAACTACGGACCGTATCCACTTGTACTAATTTAATGATTTGTACATTGTAAATATTGAATATACCGGTATCAAATCATTATAGTGAAAATTATCCTTCATAATTTTTACTGTAAGGTTGACATTTAAAATGAAATATGTTAGACAGCCCATGCAAAATAAACCAGTCTACTCAAAATAATATTTATCAATTTTGGGTTTTGTAAGAAAAAATGCATAAGGAACAGCTATGTATAGTCTGTCTGTGAAACAGGTATTATAAATGAATGATGTGATGTTATTTTTATTACCACTCACTCTTTTTGTAATGTTAATTTACCAAAGGCCAATTGATGGAAGTTATTCTAAGTGTTAATTCAAGTGAACCATGTGACAAAATTTTTTTATTGTTACATAGTATCAGTAACAGTACGATTTCACAGCAAAAACCTGAACAATAAATGCCTAAAGAAACAGTGTCACAATGAAGAATGTGTGTGGGGTAAAAAAATATAAGTTTGCAAGTACATGTAACAGATTATCATCCCTCGTAAAAATACTGTTAACCTCGGCTAACAGTATTTTCGTAAGTATGATATTTTTACTGTTACTCACTAACTTGTGTGTCATAATAGTTTAGTAGTATCTACCCAAGTAGGATTCAGAAACGACATTGATCTATGTTTTCTGTTATTCTTTGACAGATAAATCTGATACAAGAATTCTTTTTTTGGACTAAATACGTCGTAACAATTAATACATGTATATCTTAAAATATACTTATCATAAAAATGGTTCAGTTTCCGATGGTGAGAAAAGTACTGTAGTGTGTCAAAACACTTACTTATGTTGTCTTTTCTTCAGCTCTTTTGAGAGAAATCAGCCAAATTCATAGACATGTTGCACGATTTGGGTCTTTTAGTCGTGTGAACGATACCTAAAATGTCAGGAACTTTCGCCCAAAGATCCTGATTTAGATAAGTGCTGAATATACCATTATAATTAGAGAAAAGAATATCTAAATTCTAAAACTATGATCTTGTTTTATCCATATCCGGTATGACGTCATGACTGCGTTGATCTGAGTCATTATTATCTTCATTTTCAGATTTCTTTTTGGTGTTATCAATGTTAGAGTTTGAAATGGCACTACCTAGACCGAGATTTTTATCTTCACTGTCAATATTTCCCTGCACGGTATATAAGTTAAATGGTCTATTAATCGCGCTGTCACCTGGCACAGGGGTTTCTGTTTTATTGTCTACAGTATTTTTCTGTACCGAATATGTACCGTAAGGTTTCCGGGCTAGCGGGTCTATTTTCTGGATGAGACAAATATTAGCTGGAGGATTGGACCAATGTTGTTGCTCCCCTGTAAAACATAAGTATAATATTAATCATAGAGAAAAAGAGGCCGATGATGATGTTGATGATAATGAAGATGAAGAAGAGGCTGATGATGATAATATTGATGATAATGGCAATGATGACGACGACAGACATACCGATGAGGACGACTCAAGTAATGATGATGATAGTAAAGATGATGACGTTGAGAAAGAGGTCGATGATGAAGATGTTGATGAACATCAGAGATTATGGTATCAACAGTTATTGTATTATACATGTAGTTCTATATGTGAATCAAGATTTTGTTACACTGAGATTAATAAACAGTAGTTAAAAATCAACACAAATGCATTGGTATTTATATTCCAATATTCTATAGTACATGTAGGTATATTCCGGCCATTCTGTTTTACCAAGCAAGAATTTCTCCGGAATCAATTAAAAAATCCGCACCATATTCATGAGCTGTTTGCTTCTCAAATGTATATTTACTGCTTTTTCATCAGATTACCAATTTTATATAATAACATGTTTTATTATTATCAATAAATGACTATTCACCTGAACCAAATATAAGATAAAACACAACTGTAGCGGCTATCAACGATGCTGTCAAATAAAACACGCTATCCCAACTTTCAACCGTCTGAAATAAATGCAAAAAGTCTTAAAAACTAAAAATATGCTTAAATGAAATCCCAAGGTTTTATTTAGTGAATGAATAAACAATATTACACTTTCCCAAAATGAAAGTTTTGTTGTAACTTTAACAGTTATCCAAATTCCTCAGAGTAGACAAAAGAAGCTGGTGTTTTTGTAGATTTTTCCTCAAACTAATGATGTTTTAAACTTGTAACTTACTAAGGCTTTCTGATATAAAAAAAATGATGACAATTTACATTCATATATATTTTCTTTAATAAATACACATGAAATTTGTAACGAAACACAATGTCACATTTACAAAATTCGTAATGAGACTTATATTGTTAGCATTTTTACAGTTATATTTGATGTAATGAAATCAACCAATTTCCAACGCATTGCAGTCACGTTTGACTGTATTTATTACCAAAAATGTTTGTGTCAAATTATCTATAACATGTCGATTTAAAGATAGTATGATCACCTGTTGCATAGTAAGGTCTCCTGTTGCTAAGGGTACAATGATGGCTCCTAGAGATCCCACTGCTGACGTCACAGCAACAAGACTACTGGCATAACGTGTTGATAGATCATAGTGATTTACCGACCATCCTGTAAAAATATATAATGCGTATATTGCATGAAATCAAGATGTCGCCATTTCCCGCCAATAATTAATACTGCTTATATGATAGATCACTGTATCGATGATGGAACGAAACACATTGATCTAATGAGGTAACATTCCGTGCTGGATTTCATATTCACATAGATATGCATTATATGACTTTTTCATTTTTTTTTCTTTTGAAGAACAGTCTATATAGTTTAAGATAGTGTAACATGTCAGTAGGAAACGGACGCTCGTGTCACCTGAGGCAATTAGATAACTACAGCTATAGGTAATCGGCTATGGCAAGATATTGCTGATGAAAATGGATGCAAGTTGAGAAATCGAGTCTCTAGAGAATATTAACCCTCTTTGTTGTAACTGACTTCACAATTTAAAACATTTTGGTCGCATGTGATTTTCTACACAAACTCTAAGTTCTAAATGTAAGTTAAAACGATCTATATATATTGCGATAATATAAAATATGAATATGGTTAACGTAAGGGAGATAATAAAGGTGTCGCCTTTCATCTCTATACTCGAAATGTTTTCCACCCGGGTGAGCTAGAATGTTCGACCTGATTCAATTGTGTATCACTGTAAATACGTGTATTACTTTTACTTTTTTTCTCGGGTAAAGTCAATGTATAAAACTTGCGTGTTTTATTAACTATAAATACCGATGTTATCACATCGACCGTCCACACACGCAAATAAAAAATTATATTGAATGTTTTCATCTGATTTGTTAATAGATAAAATCCTGAAATATTTCGATCTGAACTTCAATTCTCTTTTCTCTCCCTTTTTTAGTGAATCATTCATACCTCATATATACATATACATATATAATAAAGAGTCAACCCGTTGGGGTATTATAAAACACTATGTGTGCAAGTCTGCAATTTAAAAGAGATTATTTTGTTTTGTACAGGTATATCACTAGCTACTGCTGGTGATGTTTTATTTTGAGTTTGGTCTATAATAATATAATAAAGTAACATTTCAAACGCTTGCTGTATACAGATTTTCATCATTATACCCATGTGGACAATCATGCTTCCGAATCATGTTTTCTTTTCAATCACGATAACTTTATCTACAGAAAGAACACTGAGATGGCATACTCTGAATATCAGGAAGAGCTGTTGATATTTTAAACATGGCGTAGATCTGATATAATTCAGATTCATGACATGTTAATTAACTATTTTCCAGTCTGAGAACCTTCATTTTTTACGATTTTTTTTTTTTGGGGGGGGGGGGGTTCTTTGCATTGTCATTTTGTAAAACATCCCGTTCTTTAGGTATGATTCTGAACTCAAATCTACCTTTTACCGCTGTATTATATTTCTACGTGATCGCGACTCTATTGTTTTCTTGGTCACCTGGTATCAAACTATTCACCGATAGCACTCCATTCGTTCATTTCTTTTTTCCATTAGAACAGGACTGCCACAAACTTGTGTATTATTTTCTTTTTAATCAAAGAAAGTAACTGTGCAATTGAATGAATTGGTTTTTAAGACTTTTTATCATCCATATTGCAATGTTATTATCTTGCCCAACGGCTCGGATCCGCTTATATTACGATTAGTTACACAAGTTGCTAACGGGATATACGGGATAATACAGCCAGAATTAAATAAATATGACCCGAGGTGCTGTATAACAAATTTATGATAACGCAAATTGTTTATTTTCAAAGAAGCAAATGGGAAAACGGATACGCTAACGCCGTGAAGTGAAAAGTAATTCAAGCTTAAAGTCATCGTTGCGTTGTAGCTTTTAACTTTTTTTCTTTTTCTTAAGTAATAAATTTGAATCGAGATAAACCATAAAGAACAAAACTTAATAAAGAAATTCATGCCTATGTTATGTTATTCATTGTCATTTCTGCATGCTTCGTTTCTTCACGGTATATACGGCGTTCGCTCGAACTCGGATCGCTCGAATAACTCCCTTCGCTCGAACTCATCGCCCAGTCCCGGCAAAATTCCTATATAATATATATTGTTCTACCTCGGATCGCTCGAACACCTATCGCTCGAACTCTCAAACCTGATCTCTGGTCCCTTGGGCAGATATATAGTGAAAATCACACCTTTTCGGCGAACACAAAAAGACAAGGCAATTAAGGTTAATTGATATAAAATAAGAGGTGTTGTAACCGATTTGTTTGTTATGATAATATTGTTGATTTGCCGTTCATGGTAACGATAAAAAGAAATCAACTCGTGAAATAAGTGAAATATGCAAAAGTCAATACAGAATGACGTTTACATGGACAGCTTTAATTACAACCGTAGTTCATGTAACAGTGTTATCTTTTAATAGATTGATACGATGTCCGTGTGTTTATTTTAGTAAATGACTACAAATAAATGCTGCTGTAAAAACTTTTTCTTAAATATTCCATTAAATTAATTTTTTTTATTAAATACATCCTATTATAACATATAAATATATTTGAACATGATTCAACACAGTTTGGTTCTGATTTGCTCAGTCGGAACTCAGAAACGAAATTACAATATGCATGAATATAGATTAAACACAACGTACCGTTAACTGGGATTAATAATTTCTGAAATATGACATATTCGACGAACAAACAGATGTACTAAAAAAACAATTATATTTACGTAGTTTTATCATTCGACCGATGTATGCTAGAAAACTTTAGACATATGATCAACGCTAATAATAGTTCGAACCTCGGTTGGCTCGAACTACCGATCTCTCGAACAAATTTGCACAGGCCCTCCGAGTTCGAGCGAACGAAGTTCGACTGTAAGTTTAATTTATGATTTACACAAGCTTCGAGACTATCTCTAATTGCAAAATCTATGAATTAAGATAATTCTTGTATCATAGTTCGGAGACCTTCCTGTTGAAAATGTGTCTGGGTTAAATCGTATACATGTACATGCACAGTGCGTTAACTGGAGTTCGGGTATTAGTTACCCGCTATCCAGAGCATGCCCATTGATTGGCTCATTTTTGCTGGGGTTTACATATTGTGACGGCAGAGAAAGGAAAGCGACAGAAATGTCATAATTCAGATGTTCGTATTCATTGGTTCATTTTTGCCGGGGTTTCATATTTGTGACAACAGGGAACGTGCTTTTATGTTTGACTATGATACAAAAGAGAAAGAACACCAAAACACTCGCGCA